>NW_017675191.1:12241-23358 GCF_001879085.1 Nicotiana attenuata | reverse complement strand
CAAGTAAAATGAGTTTGCTCTTTGTCCTATTAAAGAAGTAATCCTTTTCATCCAGCTTTGAACGCCATTTATAATGTAAAAACACCACAAAATGAAAAGTTAAACTGATGTCAACATATCTTTTTACCACCAAAGCTGAACGGTTCATTTAAATATCTTTACTACCTTTCAAGCCTCTTAAAACAATTAACATATTTTTTTTTGATAAGGGAAACAATTAACATATATTAGAAACTCCTCATTCATGTCAAACAACTACACCAAGGTGATCTCATGAAAGCTTCAGGGGATTCAAAGAATTGAGTGTACCAGCAGGCTCGAAAAAGTTTGCTTGCATGGGTGGCTTGTTCGGATTCAGTACCACCCTTGTTTTCCATACTTGAATATTTCCATCCTTGGACAAAGTGACCAGCAACCGCAACATAGGCAGCCAAGAAACTGATGTGATAGGTTGAGAACCTACTTGTGTACTGTTATTGCAAGCAAAAATTAAAATATTACAATCCACCTATGCCTACAGGAATAGGACTTTTTATTGCACAAATCCCTCTTTTTGTTTTTATACAGAAGGATTCCTGATTCTTGTAGGTGTTGAGTTGCTTCAGTTCTCTATAAATATATCCTACTTAAAGTACCTTTTTAAAATAAAGTACAATCCATCTATGCAGAAGAAACGTAAAATTTAAACATTTAACATCAGAAATTGGAACTTCTATAATGATAATTGTCAGGGTTGGTTTTTCCAAGTTCAATAAGCAAAATACATTATTCCAGAACTCATTCAGGTTTAGATTTTTATTCAACATTTCCTTTCAGAGCTCGGGCTATTTATAATGCATGTATTTCTTTTTAAGAAAACACACTTTAAAGGAAACTGAGATCTCAGCGAAAGCAATATACTATTGCCTAAGACTGAGCTGTCAGTTAGCTTCCGGAGAAGGAAACGCAACATTAGTCAGCAAATTCAGGGAGAAAGAGCTAGCATATTGGTTGCAAAGGTCTAACATTGAGCTAGATAAGTTAAGACATCAGAAGTAAATCAAAATTGAAGACATTGTAAATTTTGAAATATAAAGTCAGCCACAGCTGAACTGACATTACTTACATCCCAATCATCATAGGCCTCTCAGTTGATACATCCCATGCAAGAAGAGTACCACGTCTATCTCCAATAAAAAGCCATTCCAATGTTGGATGAAATGCAAATGCACCAGCACCAACCAGCTTGATTGTATTATCCACTATATATGCAAACATAAGGGCTTTCATGCAAGTTCCACTAAGTTCAAACAATCCAACTAAAGACAGAATATATTAAGGGACTCGTTCAAATCTCACATTGTAAAGTGTAATGTACGGCATATGTGTGGATGTTATAAGCTCGAATCAAGCCTTCCGCGTACGCTACATACTGGAATCAAAGGGAGGACAAAAAGGTCAGATCAAAGTGGCAGTCACATAACTTTGCCGATCAACCATGAAGCGGGAGGCTTAATTGCAGTAAGCATGTTACCAGAACAGGGAGTCGAGGATGGCAAGCAAGATTGACGATAGGTTTCTTCAGGTCAGTTTTTATTTTTGTTGGCGCCTTCCCACCTTCCACAGTTCCAACAACTTCACAAGCGAGAAATGGAGGTCAGAAACATTTTGCAAATAAACAGTTATGCAAGCACTGCAAACTGCTCTAATATTAGCATTTAATTATAGAAATGTAGCAAAATGACGAAAACCTATTTAATAACTATTGTGCAGGACAATTTTACTTAATCAAATGTAGCAAAAAGACGAGAGCTTTTTCAATAACTATGGTGCAGGACCAGTTCAAGCACACCTCGACTATTGCATCGGGTACATGCGACCTCCCACAAGCACAAGTACCGGATAACTCTATCCACCAAGGGTTACTAACATAAAGAAGAAAGTATAAGGTGGAAGGGAAGGAGGTTGCTGCACATATACCGGGTAACTCTGCCCACCAAGACTTAGGTAAATGGGAAGAAATCATGTTGAGTCGTTTGGAAAGCCACCCTGTAATTGGAATTGGTGTAATTACTAGGGTAGTAATTACATAGTCTAGTAATACATAGTTGTTTAATTACGACGACATGTTTGTTTGTCTTATGGTAATTACAGTGTAATTACAAGTTTACTGTTTGGTTGCACAAGTGTAATTACACAGTTAGATTAAATTTTAAATTAAGTAATTATCAAAACTTACAAATTATAATAAATATATGCCTATAAATTTTTATACGTATAAATGATATTATATTAGGTATTTAAGATGTGTATATTTTCGCGAATATACATTAATTAGTAATCGTATAATTATAAATAATATTGTAAAAATAATTTATATTTTTTTAAAAATTAATAATATTTAGTNACTGCATGCTTGACAAATTTGGATGTAAGAATATCATGGACTTCATGATTGATAAAATAAATTAATATTTATAAATATAGTGTCATAACATTATTCAAATGTTTGGCAAACTAATCTATCAATTCTAACTAAAAAATGAACAACATGCAATGCAATATGAGCCAATACTACTAAAACAAATAAATTGGAACCATGAATATAACACAATTTCAAAAATAAAAAAAATTAAAATAGTTTAACAAATGTCAAATTCCAACATTATAATAGTAAGTCCCACTGCAACTTAAGATTAGGAAACATAATAAGTTTATAACCACATTCAGCAACGGAATTCCACTTTAATTGCATCATTCATTATATGCCAAGTTATTAATGACTCATTATTTCTAATACTATGAGATGTAGTTTCAAAATATAGAATAATAAAATAAAAAAATAAAAAATATAAGCAATTACATGGAATCACAAGAAGTAAAGATAGAGAAATAAAAGGGAAATAATGTACAAAGAAAAATATATTTAAAATTTCAAAAGAAATTAAAAAGTAAAAATAAAATTAAAAAATTAAAATAATAGAAATAAAAAGTTATAAAGAAAATAAATTAAAATAAAAACAAAAAGAAAAAAACTAAAAAGCAACCTTGTAATTACACAGTGTAATGACCACCAATTCTCACTTCCCCGTGAGAATTGGAGAGTGTAATTACACCCCTCCAATTACACCCGATTCCATGTGTAATTACACCCAAATCCATTTCCAAGGTGGCTTTCCAAACAGGCTCCTTGTGTTTTTTGTCTCTACTGGATTTGAACCCTAGTCTTCAAAGTTTTGCAAATGAAATGACTTCTTCACAAACTACCAAGTTATAACTAAGTTTACCTGTGTTCTTTCTTTTTCTTTAATGCTTTATGGGCATACAGAGGAAAGAATGAGGTGAAAGGATCAAATGAAAGGAGTCCGCTGACTTGCTCTTCCAAGGATAAAATGTTTAAAAGCATGAGACCAGAATCCAGAGGGACAAAAGACTCCACCCCGAGAAAACCAACAAAGAAAAAAATGAGGGGGGAGAGAAATAGTAAAATGTACAGGCACTGGGTTAAACCGCATAAATCTAGATCCTAATGCGTCTAAGAAAATATGGAGACAATGCAGTAGCACTCGAAGGAAACAAGTATTGATTCAGCCATAATTGATGAATGACAAGGCACTCTTTTAAACTGCACATCAGCATAACAAGCAGAAGAAAGCACAGGATAGGTAATGCAGCTCTCAGGACTAAAATTGAGAAGACTGCAACCCAATAGCTGGATTACATCTCCCATGTCCATATAAACTGTCATTCAGTTGGTGAAATATCTATAGTTAAAATTTTAATAACACTGGTCTTTCAGATAACGAGTAAATTTAGAACCAAGAACGCATATCCTAGGAGCAGTTATCTGCTAGCATTAGCTTTTTTAACTCTAAATGATGCAGAAAAGAAGTTATATATGCGTACAGGCATGAGCTCCAACTCAAATTTTGACAGACCTGTTACACTCATCCTACGATGGAAACCAAAAAATACAACAGGTTGAAGAGGAGTCAGTGCAAGATGAACTTCAGTATCAGAAGAAATGCGTTCTGTCCTCTTCTCAGGTGAATGTAAAACACACGTTTGCTCTGCATCAAAATCACACGAACGCATTGTACAATCCTGCGATAAGCAGCAGCCAAAATGAGAAAACAATTTTCCCAAATGCAAGATTATAGCAGAACGAATACTGACACAAGCAAAAGCAGAGTTGAAATGCCCAGAATGCAGTATGAAGGAACAGGTGACATCATTGGAGCTTTAAACTCGGAGACAATAAGAAACCAGTGAAATTCTTACTGGAACAATGTGACTATTAATTATTAGCAAAGATTTATACCACAGACAAAAGAGGCTAATAAAAAGGGTATGGCAGCTTTATCAAAGTGTTTAAGAACTCTTATTGGAAAATATGAACTCCTGCATGGGGAGAAAGAGGTGGGAAGCAAGGCAGGGAATCACAAATCAAGGCTTCACTAAGGAGATCATAATGCCTTTTCCCAAATTGAACCCATCACTGCATTAGATAATATGTGGCAGACACTGATAGGAGACACTCACATTTACCAAATAGATGAAGGACACTAGCACATGAATACATGCAAGGAGTACATTTATACTAATATGTACTCTGTCCATTGTGCATGATATATATTGTTTAATTATATTAAAGAGCATTCTGGCAACCTATACAACCAGCAAAAACCATGTCTTAACGTTCTTTTTAGTATGCGCACAAACAAGTTGTTTCAACAACCAGCAACAACAACAAAGAAACAAACAACAACAAAAAAAAACCAACAACAGAAACAATAATGATATGTCATCATGCTTATCAAAAAAAAAATCTAGTACTAGTAGTTTTGTTTATAGGAAAAAAAGTTCTGTTAAGTATACCTTGGAAGCTTTTTCCTTGATTTCAAGGTATCTAATTGCAAGAGAAAATTGCAAAGAAAAGGAACCTAGAATATCAGGACGATGTGAAGAACACTGTTTGCTATGTCCCCAAGGTAAATAAATTGGTTTGTTCTTACCAAAATTATATGATTGAAATAAAGCAAAAAATGATTTAAATGCACAATAACAGAAGATTACACATAGTTTGAAATTCAAAATACATGATCTTTCAGGGTATAATAAAATAACAAAAGGAACTTATCAAAAAAATAACAAATACAAAAAGAAACAAAACAGTGAATAACATAGAGATTCAATGTTCTGAAGACAGCCATTATATAACCGCCTCACTTCTATGATCCTTCTCAATTAAATTTTCATCATTATGTTTCTTGTAGCATGTCTTCTGTAGTTTCTTATTATGCCATACAAAACTATTATACATATGGTTCTTTTGTTGCTTTGCTGATGTCCGGAAAAAGCTACATTTGAAAGTTGTCATACTTACTCTTGTCACTTCTCCAAATTGGCATCCTAACTGTAGCCAAAAAGATAATCCTTCTACGCATAACAAACATCATCTAGAACAAACTTGTGTAGATGAAGCTGAGACTTTACTACAGTTTTTAGAGTCCTTGTAAGAAGAATATTGGGCAGATGTAATTAGATTTTTTGTAATTATGGTTTCCACCACAAACTTTGTGCTGATGAATATACTGTAACCTTTCTCAAAAATTTGATCACCCTTCCTGGACAACTTAAGCACTAAAACATTGCCAGTATATCACCATGTAAAGCATGTTCTCATCTGGTTCACAAGGAATCCTAACTGAAAACCCATTAAAATACTCCCATACCACAAAAGATAAATACACGGTTAGTTGGTTTTTTGGATTCCAAGATGCACATAAACCTAATGCCATGATATTTCAGCCACACTTAAGTTCACAGCAAAGCCATTAGTGTCAAATGCGACAAGTGTTAGAACTTGCAGGCTTTAATAGAAATATGACTCAGTATCATAATCTTAGAAGATACTTAATGAACTAACCTCAAGAATAGCAATTACACAATGTCCACTTGTTGGGCTATAAGCCATGCGAACAACAGGAGAACCAATGTCTATTGAAGCTATCTTGCTTCCAGTATACGCATCGAATTCTGCCCATGTAAAATATACTCAGCACCATCGTACAGTTTATAGTAAAAAGATAAATTACTAAATACCGGAATGAATCTTGTCCAAATTGAGCCAAATATATATTGAGGATTCACTCATTTAGTCATTATGCAGTTTATTAACAGAACATAAAGCATATGTGAATTCTGTTTCAGTTGAAATTGTATGCTTTCACAAAAGCTGAGATTTTGAAGGTGTATGGGTCAAAATCTGACCACCAGATGGTTATCATTAAAGGAGACGGTAAGAGGTCGACCCCACCATGGTCGTGCCCACGAGGCGTAATGGCGACAAGTACCACGGTCCCTGCCAGGGTCAAGCCGTTAGAAAGCTTATATCGCAGCACAAGTGTAATGTCTTGGGCAAGTAACGAAGAACTCAGTCATGAGAAAGCACGCCAGTCAAAGATCGTTGGATAAAAGGGAAAATTGTTAGTATATACAGAGAGGCAGGAGACCATTACAAGGGGACCGGGTCTGGCTATTACATTGAGAGTCATCGTTACGGAACCAACGAAGGGGGATCTCTTAGCTACCAACAGCTTTCTCTCTTCTCCTTCTACGCTTTTTCGATTAGGGTGTAAACCCGCCATAGATGTAAGCTTGTCATTTCCACTTGATATATGATAATCATCTTAAGACATATAAAATCAGTTTGTTCTTCTCCAATTTTTTTACTCAATATGTTTTGATCTAGAGTTAAGTATGTTTGGCTAAGATTTACCTTATCTCTCTACTAATTGGTTTAACTAAAGGGTTTAACGATTTTTTGGTTAAACAGAAGGAGGAAAGGAGTATCAAATGTACCTATGATTTGGCTTCCGACGGCGACGGCGAGAAGTGCCTGAGTTGGATGAAATGCGGCGGCATGAGGCTGTAATGGCTTTGAACTCCGACCAACATGCCGGAGATCTAAATGCTGTAGCGTCGCCCACTCCATTGATCCTCCCTAATTCAACAAACCGTGACCAAATTTTTCGACGAATTAAGATTTATATAAACCTTTTAGCACATGAATAATGAAACGCAGCAGATGAAAAACAGAAATGATAGGTCACAGTCGTTGATTGAGCTTTCAGATCCAGATCATGAAAATGGACGGATCAAATTTCAGATCAGATCCTGGAAAAAACTTTGATGACGAATATTAGACCTATGTCTAATTTCTCGATGTTATTAATCTGTAGAAGAAGTGTTGAACAGCGGATGAAGAATCTGATGCGAGATACTTGCAGGATTGTAAGAACTAGCTAAAAGAAGAAAATTAGAAAATCCTGCTTAACAGGTACAGTTGCTGCCTTGCTGTTGCTGGGGGTTTATTGGCAAAAAAGAGTACGTATTTGCAATTTCTTTCGTCCCTTTATCCCTTTAAAAGTTCAAATTTAAATTAAGACATTGTTTAAAATCATGTTATTGGATTAAGACGCCCTTATATAATAGCTGATCTCTGTTTATTTGTGATTAAGGACATAACTCTTGTTATTTATTGTACAAATAATCTTTTTAAAAAAATATTTATCCATAAAAATCACACATTTAATACTTACATACTACTATGGCATAATAAAAATGGCTAGATAATTTTGTTTTGACTTCTATTGTACACAGTGTTGGTGTGAATTAGATGCAAATTTATAAACACCATTGACGAATTTTAATTTTTGTTTGACCAAATTTACGCTTAAATGAATTAATATAGAAAAGATTATGGCGCAATAATACAAAGAAAAAAAGTTATCTAACTTGTTCGAAGTATCAGAAGAGAGATTGAGGGTCAATGGTGATGGATGTGTGGGAAGAAAGGAGAGAGGATGATATAATATAAGGCTAAATATACAAGGAGACACTTAAAGTTGGCACGATTTTTTTGTTTAGACATTTAAACTCAAGGGTGTTCCTATTGAGCACTTATACTACCCGAAACTTATTCCAATTAAGCACTTCTTCCTGAGTTGCACATAAAGTGAGTTTCACCCAATATAGGCGCGTGAAGATCCCAAAAACAGATTTTTTTATTTTTTTTCTTTTCTCTTTCCTTCTTCTTCTCCCTCAAAAACAAAACAGATCTGAGGCAGTCCCCTCTTCAATATCGGAATCCGGCGAGAGAAACCGGCGGCCTCATCCTCTTCAAAAAACCAACGAGCCCCTCTCTTCTTCTTCAATCCTAAGATCCCATCTCCTCATCTCCGGCCGTCGCCGCAACAAACCAGGCTGCTCTAAGAGATTTCCGGCCACCACGCTGCCATTGGACTTCATCGACGGTGACTAGCGACCCATCTCCAAGACCATAGCCGCCAGAACTGAAATGAAGAAGAAGAAGCAGAGAACTGAGACTAAAATGAAGAAGAAGAAGAAGAAGAAGAGATGGGTCGCTAGGTTGGAGAACCATTGATTAAACCCTAAACACCATTAATGGGGTCTTTAAAAAGCTTGAAGGTTTAAAATGGGTTACTTGATTTGATGAAAGTTTGAGAAATTAATATTGGGGTTGTCTTCGGGTCGTCATGGGGAATCTTTAGCTGAAGTTATAACAAATTTGGAGGAGTTTCTCTTAAAAACTTGTATTAAAATCGTTCTTGGAACAAGAACACACATGAAAAAAGTGAAGAACACCAAGACCACTGATTTCCAGAACACCAATTCTCATTTTTTTTCAAATGTTTTCTTTCCTGATTGGGTGTAAATTAAGCTTTTCTATTCTTTTTGAGAATGTTATTTTTACTTTGTTTATTAAATAAATTTAACATAGTTTTTCCTTTTTCTTTACTCAAAATAATATATGTCATTTTTTTATTCGTCATTCGTCACGTCAGCAGCGAGTGCATTGCACAAATTTTGTAAGTTTGGCTGATTGTCAAAGAAGTGCTTAATTGAAATAAGTTTTGGGTAGTATAAGTGTTCAATTGGAACACCCTTGAGTTTTGGTATCTAAATGAAAATTGTGCCAACTTTAAGTGTCTCTGTATGTATTCAGCCATAATATAATGGATCTCGCATACTCCACTTGTTAAATATAGTCAACCTTCACACAATTTGTGTTAGTTGTTTGAGGCTACAAATTAAAAGTTCTCCACTCTCTTTCACATGCCAAAGAATGTTCCTCTAATTTAATGTGAAATTTAGGGCAAAAAATTAGTTGATTATGTGTATAAGGTAGAAAATTTTAAATTATTAAACTGTAGTTCCAAGTTAAAATCTCCATTTCTTACGGTGTAAAACTATGACTACGTTTTAAACTTATACTAAAAATAGTAGCTCATTTGTGAAAGACATTATATAATCTTACATTTTAGGTGCCCACGTTTCAATATTTTTTTCTTATCTAATCATTTTCTTCTAAGAATTTACTATTGTGAATAAGTTGGGAAAATACTGCTTTCCAAATTCAACCTTACACTCGTGAAAGAGTGCATTAAACTCTCGCTATACACAAGAGTTCAAGAAAGAGCATGATCACATTAGGTTTATTATACGCAGTTGTACCTTAGGTTTTTTAAAGAGTTTGATAAGTTGTGTGCCATTGTATTTTCATGATTTAGCAAACTTCATATGAGAACCAGATAGAGAACCTGATACAAAGTGTCTCTGTGGTCAGAACAACAAGTCACATGTCTGGTACAAGTTCCAATGCTAATTAGTCAAGAGAACAACAGAGGGAATAGATGGCTATCAATTCCTCCGATCACAGTACAAGTCAACTCTTTACAGTTGTTAAAGTTGTTGCACTGCAGACGCAATAGTGTAGCAGTCACTGTTGAAGCATGTTGTGTACCCGATAATTGCTTGCATTATCCAAGTGACCTCACTTATATATTATCAACATGAGGCAAGGGATTATATACACTTGCAAAACCCCTAAAACATCATTCTCTCCCAAGTGTGCAGCCGCCTTCATTCACTCCAAGGCTGGAAGAACAAAGTAGCAACATAACAAAGGACCAGATTCTAGCACTGAGTTCATCGTGTGTCCTTAGTATTGTTGTATCTTTTTTAATGTTATTCACTTGTAACTCCTACTCAGTTTAGTTAGAAGCATCTCGTATGATATCCTTGTAAACCATAAACCTTGTGTTTGTGTTTGACCGTCACGACCCCAAAACCGACCCGGTCGTGATGGCGCCTATCGTAAAACTAGGCCAGCCAACTTATTTTCAAACACTCCATATTTTGTTTAAAACTTAAGTAAAACCATTTTTTAACAGAATTTCGATAGAAGACATAAAGTAAAGTTCAAAACAAAGCGGAAAATACAAGCCTGACCTCGGGTGTCACTAGTCATGAGCAAAATACTACAATGGTTCGAAATAACACAAGAATAACATAGTCTGAGAATAGGCAATGTTTGAAACCTCGATTCAAACATTGAAATTCTTGGATATTCACGAGAAATCCGGCTTAACTTATTTCCTTATCTTTTGACGCTTTCCTTTCCAGTGAAAGACCTTATTAGGCTCCTCACAATAGAATGAAAGGAATATAAGGAAGGAGAAGGCGGGACTGCGATCGCCCGGCAGCTGCCTCGCTATCTCCAAGGAAGTCCACAAATAAAATGATCAGCAACCGCTACCGTACCCCGAGATACCTGGATCTGCACAAAGAGTGCAGGGGGTAACGTGAGTACACCAACTCAGTAAGTAACAAGTCCAAACTATGGACTGACAGGTAGTGACGAACCAAACCTCAACAGGTAATACATTTAAACTGTACAGAAAAGTAGACATGCTTGTAGATTCAGGTAATATCTCAACAGTAAATAAATGCAGACTAAACAATACGGAGAATAATGCTCAAGAAAATCTCTATGTACCAGTGCACAGATAGCATGATCAATGTTCCGTGTACCTCTACTCATAAGTGCTCAACTACTCAGTACTGTATGTGGCCATCCGGCCCAAGGAAGATCCATCCCGGTATATATATATATATATATATATATATATATATATATATATATATCACTGACCGCAGTCATCCAGTACCGAGGAAGGCCATTCCAGTCCTATGGAGAAAATCCATCTCCAGGTATAAATATTTCGGACAAGATCCATGTCCAGGGAAGATCCATCCCTCAATATCATCAA
>NW_017675191.1:6047-10386 GCF_001879085.1 Nicotiana attenuata | reverse complement strand
GGGGGGATGGAAGAGTTCTTGACGAAGTAATTTGGGAATTTTGGGGACCAAATGAGGTCGGATTTTGATGAAAATGGTATGGGTAGACTCGTGAGTGAATGGACTTTCAAGTTTTGTAATTTTTGTCGGATTTCGAGATGGGAGCCCAGGGGCGGGTTTGAGCCGACTTCGGGTTCTTGGTCTAATTTGGTAGTTTTTCTTGTGGAAATCATCCCTTTAGTATATATTGATGGTATTGTACTGATTGTGAATAGATTCAGAGCATTTGGGGACCGGGTCGAGGGGCAAGAGAATCGCGAAGTAGAGATTTGATCGGTTTGAGGTAAGTAACGATTATAAATCTAGTCCTGAGGGTATGAAACCCCAGATTTTGTGTCATGTGACTATTTTGAGGTGGCGCACATGCTAGGTGACAGGCGTGTGGGCGTGCACTGTAGGGGATTGCGACTTGGTCCGTCCCGTATCTACTGTAAAGTTGAATTGTTGAAACTACATGCTTCATACGTGTTTTAGAAAGAATTTTTGTAAATCAGGCTGGATGCCATGTTTAGGCCTTATGCCAGTGTTGTTTGGACCCTTAGAGGTCTTTTTTGCTATCCTCTCATTGTTTTCGATTGGAAATCTATACTCAGTCATGTTTATACTTATTTACTGCATAACTCAGTCTCTATGTCACGACCCCAGTTCGCCCTCCGTGAACTATCGTGACGGTACCTAGTCTCTAGGACTAGGTAAGCCTAACAAATGCGGAAAACAACTAATCTTGCGGAAATAAATAATCAAAAGCCGAATAACTGAAAGAAACAATATTTAAATGCTGCTTGGCATATACACACAACTTTCCAAAATCTGATACACTATCCCAAAACCCGAAAACTCACGGATCCACAAGCTGAGAAAAACACTACATAGCTCTAATCTCCGGAATGTCTAAAAAGAACATAAAGTACAGAAGGGCTAAATACTAGATGCAGGAATAGAAAGAGACTCCTCGGTCTGCGGACGCGGAAGATATACCTCGAAGTCCCGTAGAATCGCCTCGCCTCAAGAATGGTAAGCCTGAGTAGAGGTACATGGATTTGCATATGAAAAACATGTGCAGAAAGGGCATGAGTACACCACAGCGGTACTCAGTAAGTGCCAAGCCTAACCTCGGTTGGGTAGTGACGAGGAAGGTCAGGGCCCTACTGAGGTTAAATAAGATATAAGGTTTAACAGTGTGAAATAACAGTGTAAGTGAGTAACACAAGATATAAAGGACAACAACAACTATCAAAGAGGCAAGTAAAACACAGTAAAAGAACACAACTCAGCTCCAAGATAACAACCGGGGATCTCCCAGGATACCGTCCTGTAGTCCCCAAATATAAATATCATCTCCAGTGGATCTCTCGGGTGCAGTCCCGTAGTCCAACGCATACATGTGCAGGGGGATCTCCCGGAATACAATTCCGTAGTCCCAAAGTAAACATACAGGGGAGCTCCCGGGATACCATCCCGTAGTCCCAAGGTAAAAGTGCAGGGGGATCTCCTGGAATACCGTTCCGTAGTCCCAAAGTAAATACACAGCAACAACAAGAATTCAATCCAATCAATTTCATATCAAAGTGAAGCAGGTAATCCTAAGCTAGCATGATTCACGTAATACAACTAAGGCAGTTAAGGCAAATAGAGCAATTTAGTCAAGTAGACATGTTTCTCTAAGCTACAGAAGGTTTAATTCCAAACAGTGTAAGCAAGAAAAGGAAGAACACAATTCAAGGCTATTTTTAAAGAAAAACTGGATTTCCAACAATTAGCACAAGTACGCGCTTGTCACCTCACGTACGAGCCATTTCAATTACCACAATATCAATCCTAAGGGGAAAAGTCCCCCACACAAGGTTAGATAAACCACTTACCTCGAACAAGTGCATGTCAACCCGAAACCACGCCTTTGCCACGAGTATCCGACTCCAAATGGCCCAAGTCTATTCAATTAAATTTCATAAATGTAATTAACACCTCAAGCAACTGATTCTTTAATTAAATTCTAAGCTAATACGCGAAATTAGGTAAAATGACCAAAATGGCCCTCAAGCACACATCTCGGAACCGGGTTAAATTTATGTTTTCAAAAACCTTGCACTCTCACGAGTCTATACATAACAAGAACACTGAAATCGGGGTCCAAATGACCCCTCAAATCCTCATTTAAAGGCCTCTTAAACTCAAGCCCTAATTACCCATTTTTCCCAAATTTCTCATCACTAGTTAGGTCTTTAATCACATAAAAACGAGTTATGAAGTCAAGGACGTTACCTCCAAGTGATTCCCCTTTGTTTTCCTCAAAAATCTCTCTCAAAAGCTTCAAAGCCGGATGAAAATGGTGAAAGAATGGCTCAATTTCGCGAAGGCAACTATTTATATGTTCTGCCCAGCTAATTCCGCATTCGCGGCCCTGGGACCGCATCTGCGGAGACTTAGTCGCATCTGTGACCTTCATTAATTGACCAGAGATCCGCATCTGCGATTACCCTTTCGCAGATGCGCCACCGCTTCTGCGGTATTCGTTCCGCATCTGCGGAACCTGAAGGAAAGGCAAAAATCCACTTCTGCGGTCTCCTTAGCCGCTTCTGCGGCGCCGCATCTGCAGATGCAAAAATACCAAAAGCAGCAAAAAAAAAATACAGCAGCTGCTACATTTCCTCAACTCCCCGTTAACCATGCGAAATCACCCCGAAGCCCCCGGGACCTTAACTAAAAGCACAAACATCACCTAATACCTAATTCAAACTTGTACCAATCTTCAAAACGCTCCAAACAACATCAAAATAACCAAAACACATCGGATTCAAGCCTAAGTTTCTAAAATCCTCCGAATTCCGCTTTTGATCAAAAACCCAACCAAACTTTTGCACACACATCCCAAATGACATGATGGAACTACTACAACTCGCGGAATTCCATTCCGACCCTCGGATCAAAATCTCACTATCGAACCGGAAGCCTAAAAAATTCAACTTTCGGCATTTCAAGCCTAAATTAGCTACGGGCCTCTATAACACAATCCAAACACGCTCCTAACTCGAAATCACCTAACGGATCTAATGGAACCATCGGATTTCCATTTCGAGGCTGTCTTCACACTGTTCCGACTACGGTCAACTTTCCAATACTTAAGCTCTCATTTAGGGACTAAGTGTCCCAAAACTCTCCGAAACTTAAAACCGAACATCCCGGCAAATCAAAATAGCAGAAAATAGATTCGGGGAAGTTAGTTAATAGGGGATCAGGGCGTAAATTCTAAAAACGACCGGCCGGGTCGTTACATCCTCCCACACTTAAACATTCGTTCGTCCTCGAACGAGCACAAAGACATACCTGAAGTAGTGAAAAGATGAGGGTACTGGCTGCGCATATCCTGCTCGGTCTCCCAGGTCGCCTCCCCGACCGGCTGACCCCGCCACTGAACCTTCACTGATGCAATGTTCTTTGACCTCAACTTCCTAACCTGCCTGTCCATGTTGCCACTAGCTCCTCAACATAAGATAGATCCTTGTCCAACTGGACTGAGCTGAAATCCAACACGTGCGACGGATCACCGTGATACCTCCGGAGCATCGAAACATGAAAACCGCATGAACTCCTGCCAAGCTGGGAGGTAAAGCAAGCTCGTAAGCAACCTCCCCAACACGCCTCAATATCTCAAAAGGGCCAATAAACCTCGGACTCTACTTCACCTTCTTCCCAATTCTCATAACGCCCTTCATGCGCGAAACCCGAAGCAGAACCCGCTCTCCAACCATATAGGAAACATCACGAACCTTCCGGTCCGCGTAACTCTTCTATTTGGACTGGGCTGTACGGAGTCTATCCTGAATTACCTTGACTTTCTCCAAGGCATCCTGAACAAAGTCTGTGCCCAATAATCTGGCCTCGCCTGGCTCGAACCAACCCACCGGGGATCTACATCGCCTACCATATAAGGCCTCGTACGGTGCCATCTGAATGTTGGACTGATAGCTGTTGTTGTAGGCAAACTCCGCCAATGGCATGAACTGATCCCAAGAACCTCCAAACTCAATCACACACGCACGGAGCATATCCTCAAGAATCTGAATAGTGCGCTCGGACTGTCCGTCCATCTGAGGGTGAAATGCTGTGCTCAACTCCACCCGAGTACCCAACTCCTGCTGTACGGCTCTCCAGAACCGCGATGTGAACTGAGTACCTCTGTCTGAAATGATGGAAAATGGAATACCATGCAGACGGACAATCTACCCGGGATATAAACTCTCCGCCAACCGCTTTGAGGAATAGGTAGTACACACAGGGATGAAATGCGCGGACTTGGTCA
>NW_017675191.1:0-3315 GCF_001879085.1 Nicotiana attenuata | reverse complement strand
CCGACTCTCGAGACATCTTGGCCTCCCTCTCCTCTCTGTCCCTAGCATGCATATCCTCAATCCTCCTAGCAATGCTCACCACCTGCTGATAAGATATATCCATCTCTAACTCACGAGCCATGCTAGATCTGATGCTGGGAATAAGCCCCTCAATGAACCAGCGAACCTTCTCGCGAACCGTAGAAACCAAAGCTGGTGCATGTCTAGCCAAGTCAATGTAACGGACAGCATACTCTGAGATAGTCATAGTACCCTGGCGCAAATGCTCAAACTCCGTGCGCCAGGTGTCCCTAAGACTCTGGGGGACATACTCCCTCGTGAACATATCTGAAAACCGAGTCCAAGTCAGGGAAGTTGCCTCATCCGGACTGTCTAACTCATAAGCATGCCACCACTGATAGGCGGCTCCGCGAAGCTGGAAAGTAGTGAAGGAAACCCCGCTCGATCCTGATATGCCCATAGTACGAAGAATACGGTAGCACTCCTCCAGAAACCCCAAGGCATCCTCTGATGCTAACCCACTGAATACAGGAGGATCATATTTCTTGAACCTCTCGAGTCTCCGCTGTTCATCCTCTGAAGCTGTTGCCCTATCCTCGGGCTGAACTGGTACTGCAGGCGGCACAGGAATAACCTTTGGAACCTGCTCAACATGCACTCGCTGCTCAGGAGTGCGGGCGGCGGGAGTCTGTACTCCTCCCCCGGCCTGGGATGTGGCTGCACCAAGGGGAAGCAACCCTGCCTGAGCCAAAATGGTGTACATGCTCATAAACTGTGCCAAAGTCTCCTGGAGTGCTGGAGTATTAGTGGCAGACGTATCAGGTGTCTGGACTCCGGCTGGTACTGCTGGTGGTACCTCGGCCGCAGCTCGCACGGGTGCTCTGGCTGTACCACGAGTGCGTCCTCGACCTCTACCCCAGCCCTGGCCTCTGACGGCTCCAGTAGGGGGCGCGGGTGCTTGGTCATCTCGAGTAGCACGTGTCCTCACCATCTGTGAGAGAATAGAAAGACAGAAGATTAGAATTGGGATATCAAAAATCTCACACGACAAGGAACTCAAATAAAGAGAAATTTTTCCAAACTGTTACATAGCCTCTCGTAGATAAGTACAGACGTCTCCGTACCGATCAGTGAAACTGTAATAAACCGGCTTGTGATCCATGACTCCTATAAACCTAGGGCTCTGATACCAACTTGTCACGACCCCAGTTCGCCCTCCGTGAACTATCGTGACGGCACATAGTCTCTACGACTAGGTAACCCTAACAAATGCGGAAAACAACTAATCTTGCGGAAATAAATAATCAAAAGCCGAATAACTGAAAGAAACATTATTTAAATGGTGTTTGGCATATACACACAACTTTCTAAAATCTGATGCACTATCCCAAAACCTGGAAACTCACGGATCCACAAGCTGAGGAAAACACAACATAGCTCTAATCTCTGGAATGTCTAACAAGAACATAAAGTACAGAAGGGCTAAATACTAGATGCAGGAATAGAAAGAGACTCCTCGGTCTGCGGACGCGGCAGATATACCTCGAAGTCCCGTAGAATTGCCTCGCCTCAAGAATGGTAAGCCTGAGTAGAGGTACCTGGATCTGCACATGAAAAACATGCACAGGAAGGGCATGAGTACACCACAGCGGTACTCAGTAAGTGCCAAGCCTAACCTCGGTTGGGTAGTAACGAGGAAGGTTAGGGCCCTACTGAGGTTAAATAAGATATAAGGTTTAACAGTGTGAAACAACAGTGTAAGTGAGTAACACAAGATATAAAGGACAACAACAACTATCACAGAGGCAAGTAAAACACAGTAAAAGAACACAACTCAGCTCCAAGATAACAACCAGGGATCTCCCAGGATACCGTCCTGCAGTCCCCAAATATAAATATGATCTCCAGTAGATCTCCCGGGTGCAGTCCCGTAGTCCAACGCATAAATGTGCAGGGGGATCTCCTGGAATACAATTCTGTAGTCCCAAAGTAAACATACAGGGGAGCTCCCGGGATACCATCCCGTAGTCCCAAAGTAAAAGTGCAGGGGGATCTCCCGGAATACCGTTTCGTAGTCCCAAAGTAAATACACAACAACAACAAGAATTCAATCCAATCAATTTCATATCAAAGTGAAGCAGGTAATCCTAAGCTAGCATGATTCACGTAATACAACTATGGCAGTTAAGGCAAATAGAGCAATTTAGTCAAGTAGACATGTTTCTCAAAGCTACAGAAGGTTTAATGTCCAAACAGTGTAAGCAAGAAAAGGAAGAACACAATTCAAGGCTATTTTTAAAGAAAAACCGAATTTCCAACAATTAGCACAAGCACGCGCTCGTCACCTCACGTACTAGCCATTTCAATTACCACAATATCAATCCTAAGGGGAAAAGTCCCCCACACAAGGTTAGACAAGCCACTTACCTCGAACAAGTGCATGTCAACCCGAAACCACGCCTTTGCCACGAGTATCCGACTCCAAAGCCCAAGTCTATTCAATTAAAGTTCATAAATGTAAATAACACCTCAAGCAACTGATTCTATAATTAAATTCTAAGCTAATACGCGAAATTAGGTAAAATGACCAAAATGCCCCTCAGGCCCACATCTCGGAACCGGGTAAAATTTATGTTTTCAGAAACCTTGTACTCTCACGAGTCTATACATAACAAGAACACTGAAATCGGGGCCCAAATGACCCCTCAAATCCTCATTTAAATGCCTCTTAAACTCAAGCCCTAATTACCCATTTTTCCCAAATTTCTCATCACTAGTTAGGTCTTTAATCACATAAAAACGAGTTATGAAGTCAAGGACGTTACCTCCAAGTGATTCCCCTTTGTTTTCCTCAAAAATATCTCTCAAAAGCTTCAAACCCGGATGAAAATGGTGAAAGAATGGCTCAATTTCGCGAAGGCAACTATTTATATGTTCTGCCCAGCTAATTCCGCATTCGCGGCCCTGGGACCGCATCTGCGGAGACTTAGTCGCATCTGCAACCTTCATTAATTGACCAGAGATCCGCATCTGCGATTACCCTTTCGCAGATACGCCACCGCTTCTACGGTATTCCTTCCGCATCTGCGGAACCTGAAGGAAAGGCAAAAATCCGCTTCTGCGGTCTCCTTAGCCGCTTCTGCGGCGCCGCATCTGCGGTCCCCAAACCGCAGATGGGAAAATACCAAAAGCAGCAAAAAAATAAACAACTGCTACATTCCTCAACTCCCGTTAACCATCCGAAATCACCCCGAAGCCCCGAGACCTCAACTAAACGACACAAACCATCACCTAATACCTAATTAAAACCTGTAC
>NW_017675190.1:14387-73595 GCF_001879085.1 Nicotiana attenuata | reverse complement strand
TTGACAGGAGGGGCCTTAACATGGTACTCTCAGCTACGGCTAAAGCAAATAAAACATTCGAGGAAATGCAAATAAATTCGTCACAGCCCCATGCAGGCGCGAAGAAAGCAGAAGCCAGGTCAACGACATCTTCGCCATCAGGCAAACGCAGAGGAGGGACTCAGGGACTTCCTGCAAGGTTTAACAGGGTAAGGATGAGCCTACCAAACGTATCGGAAGGTATGGCAGTCGCCGCTTTCCAGAACGGGCTAAGCAGAAAGGTTCGAGGGCAACAAGAAACTGCTGAGTCGCCTCATGAAATATCCCCCTACCACATGGGAAGAAATCCACAACGCTTACTGCGCCGAGGTACGAGCGGACGAGGATGATCTAAATGGCCGACCCAACGGTTAACAGCGATACACTCGGAAACAAGGAGAGATCGACGGAACGAAGGACGACGAGAAAACTCCCTCGTTCCAACAGTAGATCGACACCAGTCGTACACCAGATCCTCCCATCCTCCACCAAGGCATACACAGACGCACTACACGCGACAACGGTCGCCACCACTGGAAACGAAAGAGGTACGCCCCCTTTATTAACGCCCATAACTTTTGTGTGTCTCCTTCAGAGATAGTGTACGCACGGAGAAGCTAGGCACCAAGGTGCACTGGCCGCAAAAGATGAAATCAGACCCTGCACAAGGAATCAAACGCCCTGTGTGAGTTCCTCAGGACACGAGGACACAAAACCGAAGACTGCATCGGCCTACGGCAAGAGTGGTCAGGATGCTGAACCAGGATACCTAAGGGAGCTACTCAGTGACAAAGGAAAATAAACTTTGCACGCGGACGGGAACATTCCCACGGACCGCCAAAGCGCCTTCCCAGCGCGCACGATAAACATGATCGTCCGGAGGCGGCGACGAGGCAGCGATCAATCACGTCAAACTCGCACCAACAGCAGACAGCTAAAGCGGACCATCGCCCATGAAACGGTATGAGGACTTCGAAGATTGTATACACCTTCGATAAGTCTGATGCCGACGGTTTGTCTTTCCCTCATTATGATGCTTTAGTTATACTTTACGTATAGCTGACAGATGTTAAAAGAGTCATGATCGATGACGGAAGCAGCCGCCTGTATTATCCCACACCAAGGGTCCTCATACAAATGGACTCGAGGATAAGGTAATACCACGCTGCATAACACTAACCGGTTTTAACAATGCAGTGGAACGGACGTCCGGAGAAATAGCACCGCCTGTTCTTAGTAGGAGGAGTCACGCTGGAAACAACTTTCCACGTGATGAACAAGAAACGGCGTACAAGTCATCATAGGATGCCCATGGATGACACACCATTGCGAGCGGTCCCTTCAAAGCCACTACAAGTGAATCAAATTTCCTACCCGTGGGGAGTATTCAGCATTCGGGCGAGCCACGCACCGCACAAGAATGCTACAAAATAGCCCAAGACTGCGCCCACACCCAACAGATAAAGGGGGCGAGCGCGGAGGCAATAGCAATTAGCCGTGTGGGAACTAAGGTCAACCCGATAACGGACGTGATCAAAGACCCGACATCGTGGAAGCTGTAAAACAACGGTCGAAGACCTCGACCCAGTCCAATTGGCAAAATCGATCCTACGAAGAAAGCCTATATCGGGCAAAGTCTCGCCAACCCAAGTAAGTAATTGTGAATTCTTAACTAACCATGCAGATTTGTTCGCCTTTCCCATTCAGATATGCCGGAATCCCGCGAGACATCGCCACCTCACAAGCTGAATGTCGATCCATTACATCCGCCCGTGCGACAGATGAGGAGAAAATTCAACGCGCTATCAATGAAGCGGTCGGTAAGAAGTAGACGAGCTACTGGCCAACGGCTCCATCAGGGAATCAAAGTACCCCGAGCTGGGTCGCCAACGTTGTCATGTAAAAAAGAGAACGGGAAGTGGAGAATGTGCGTAGATTTCACCGATCTGAACAAGGCATGCCCAAAAGATTCAATCCTACTATCCCACATCGACCAACTGATCGACGCCACTGCAGGACATGAACTACTGAGCTTCCTAGAGCCTACTTCCGGCGTACAATCAAAATTATGATGCGAGGAGGACCAAGAGAAGACAACTTTCATCACCACCAAGGGACTTACTGCTACAAAGTAATGCCTTCGGGCTAAAAAATGCAGGGGGCTACATACCAGAGACTAGTAACCAAAATGTTCAAAGAGCAGCTCGGTAAGACTATGGAAGTCTATATCGACGACATGCTGGTAAAGTCGACAAGAAAGAGGACCACCATCGACCATCTGAAAGAAGCCCTTCGAAATATTGAGAAAATACGGGATGAAACTGAACCCCGAGAAATGCGGCCTTCGGCGTGGCATCAGGAAAATTCTTAGGGTTTCTCGTATCACAACGAGGTATCGAAGTCAATCCAAGATCAAATCAAGGCGATAGACGCAATACCAGAGATACTGAACAGCAAAAAGCAGGTGCAAAAACTGACTGATATACTGTATGTGGCTGTACGAGAGAATTGAGTGAGGGGGGAGAGACAGGTAGAGTGGCCGGGTGTTGAGATGGTTGGAGATTCGGCTATTGGTGGGTGCTACGAGATAGGATTCTGCGTGATAGTAGCGGGTGAACGTAGTGGGGACGGAGAGAACCGCATCGATAGGGTTGTGTGCGGCAAGTGGGTAGTGGATTACGAGTAGAACATGGGTGGAAAGTTGAAAACCCAGAAGTGAGGTAACAAAAATGCAAGGGGGTAGGGGGCAAGCACTCGGCGAAACCGAACGGGAGAGGTAATTCTAAACCCCCGGGATAACACGTAGTGGGCACGAAACTACAGATCTGGGGAAGGCGTCTTCAAAACAAACAGAATCAAAAGGGCGCGGAATCTCGATGATGTACCACGCTAATGGATCTCTACTCCTCAGACGTCTTCCCCATGTTATCCATCCTCATGGGCGCATTGAAAAATGCGAGTTGTCCACGGTGGCGGCCTGTGCACGTTCAGCGTAGGAAGAGTTTTACACGGGCTATGGGAGCGTGCGAACTCGGCCACTGAGGAGATATATAGAAGCGCGCGCGAAGGAAGGATGCGAGTCGACCGATAAGTGCAGAGGAATCGCAGCGATGAGAAGTCGGGGTCTAAACCACGTGGGAAATTGCGCAGTGCAAGAAGTACGGATGTTGTGTGAATAAAAAAAATAGCTGTTCGGAAAGGAAATAACGGTAGGTCCATCGTCAGTGTGGGACGATGGATCGGACCAGTAGAAGTAGGGAAGATTAAATAAACCTGTACACTGAGCAAGTCCAAGGGAATAAGAATGAGCGGATTCTGGGGCGTCTCGCCAAACTTCTTCAGTAGTACCGACGGTACCTGTTCTTTTGATAGGTCGTTGCCTTTCACAGCAGTGACGTAGTGGATCAGATGATCCTCGGGATCGGTGGTTCCGTCATATACCCTCAAGTATGGTGGCATTTTGAAGGTTTTTGGGGTGGAGTGAGGAGCAGCTTCTTCGGTGTATGGTTGTTCGACGAACCTTCCTACGTCGCGTTTTGGTAGCAACTTGGGAGCACCGGGGATCTTGTCGACCCTCTCCTGATGTTCCTTCATCTGACCGCGGAGCGCCTCATTTTCATTTTCTATTTCTTCCATCTTCTTTAAGATGGCTGTTAGCGTGCCATCGTTGGTTTGTGTCTCGATGGGTCTGTTATTTACCAGTGTAATTTCTGGTTCACCCACTGCCGCAATGGTACCTACCGTTGGTGTACATCCGACGTTATTTTGCGGTGGCCTTTCAACCAAGCCACTTAGAGCGCTTGTTAGCCATCTTTCCAGTAGCTCTTTGACCGCTGGGGGTGCTTCCGTGGCTGTAGATGTGGAAGCTCCTTTGTGTAAGATCGTCAGACTTTCGGATGGGGAAGGTGAGATCTCCGCACCTGGTGTGATGCTTGGGGTTTCATTCAGGATGCCATCGTCACAGGCCTCGTTGAGAGGGCCTAGGAGATTGGTAGTGACACCCAATATGGCTTTCGATCTTGTGTTGTTTTCGGCCATTTCCTGTTTTTGAGTGGTGTAGAGAGTGGTGGTTGGTTGATCTCTAGGTGGATACTATGGTTTTGATTCTCGAAATCCCCACAGACGGCGCCAAATTGTTTGGCTCAAAAGTTAACGATGTACTTTGTAAGCGATAAAACAATCAAAAAATAGAGAAGGGGTAAATCGTAATCAAATATAATAAACCTAGAGATGCAAAGATGATAATATTGTTGTAGATCTAGTGTTGCAAAGATGATAATGTATGTTCATAAGATATTTTCGTCAGAAGTAGAGATATAGAGAGAGAAAGACAAAAAAGGAGAGAGTTGTATTAGATCAGCTGCCTCCTTTACAATGTGGAGGCCCCTTTATATAATAGGAGACCTTCCTCGAACGAATCAAAAAGTTACAGAGATAGGTAACGTCTCCCTAGTGTAGACGCTGAGTTCTAAACGACGTCGCTTTGGTCCTCACGGCCGAGTCGTACCCGCTATGTTTAGTTGGCGTACACTCATTGGGCGTACCTACTGGCATAGAGATACTGAGGGTCAAATTTGACCCTATACAAAAAAGTGATATAATTGACACAAATTAATAGTTATAATTGAGATTTAGTTGATTTGTTGAATTATGTTGGGGATGAGGAACACCTAATATGTCACTAACTGTCATGACGCCCGAACGGCTGGATTAGTGAGATTTTAAGAGTATCAATGAATATATGCGAGTGATTCTACCAACTAAACCATCATATGCTGTATAGACTAATTTAGTATGATGAATTGTGGTTGGCTTCATAATTATTAGAGATACTCAGGGGTCCCAGGACAATGGACATTAATAAACCATCCTCGAGTTGTTTCCTTTTTCTTTATATAGAAAACATTGTAAATGTATACGTTCGAAATCGGGTTCGCCTATTGTATGACCAATTGAGATTGAAGCGTGACAGATTAAAGTGCGATCTCGGGTTATACCAGACCGAGGTGCAAAATTTCATCGTTGGGCTCGCGACCCAGGGACCAAACAGAATTGAGACCAAACAAGATCGAGGGTAATTTGCCGAGCCGAATAACAGAAGGCCGAAATATCCGTGACCGGTTGGAAATCATGGTGGAAATCTCGGCACGTAGCAAATCTTGTTATTCTGTTCTTACATCAGTAAAGGCATCTCTTGGTTCGAGGGTGATCGTTCTCGAAGGCCAAGACTGTTCAATTCGTGTGGTTTGCATTCCTTCTCTTACCATCAATTTCAAAAACTATTCTTTTCTCTTAATTTGTATCAAATTATACCACGTGTCCTTAAAACCGCATATAAATTCAATTGTTATTCATTTGTTAGGGTAAACAATAAAAATATAGGATTTTGATTACATAAAAATAATTTGTTGTTTCTTGATTCTCTAAAGGGAAATTATATTTTTATGTCTTGGAAAAGTAGTCTTAGGATCGAAAATTTTAAGTTTTGATCATATCCAGCAGTTTTCGAGGGGACAGTCTAATGATAAAGAAGTCACAATTCAAATTGTATTGCAGGGGTTTGACTGTTAATGAGTCCTACCAATGCTATTTAGTTGGGTCTCTTCTAGTTTATGTTGATTATTATAAGTGAAAAGAATAACCATTTTTAGCTGAGACAGTCGGTTTTGAGTCGATTTTAAACGGAAAAGTTTATGGTATTTTTAATATTTATGTATACGGTCAAGATCGTATACCTTCGATATGTTGGCTCGAGAAATCGCCCAAAGCCCGAGTTAAGATAAGATCGAGTTCGAGTTCGAGGGACCAGACCCAAGGTCGAAGACAGAGCACGATGCATACCGAGGCCGAGTATGCTCAACCCCGGAATAGCACCGTTATGGATTTGTAACAGACTGAGCTAGATTCCTACCACGTCCCCAAGATCATGGCGCAAATCCCAGAATAGGATCGTACGATTCCGTACTAGGCGGTTAGACAGCTGTACCAAAAATATTCTTTACTGTAAATAGAAATATACCTTATTTAGGGTTCCCCTATTATATAAAGGAGACCCCAATCATTTGTATCATCATCTTATCATTGGCTTTCTCTCTTACTGTTCATCAGAATTGTCCTTTACATTTTGTTGTTTTTACTTTATCGCTCTTAATCCATCTCGTGGTCACCAAGCTCGAGGTCACTACTGCTGAGTAACATTGGTTTGATTTACTTGTTTATTTCACTTCTACTTCATATTTCTTGATTATTAATTAGTATTGAACTAAATCACATATCTTTAAAATCACAAACCAAATTTAATTGTTACTTGTATTTTCGAGGTAAACAATTTGGTCAGGATATTTATACCTTCTTTACTTTATCGTACTGAATATAGAATAGGAATAACGAGGCCAATATGACAGGTCATTATTTCCTAAACAAAATTTCAACTTCAGCTGACCTACTCCTACTGTGAACTTTTAAATGGACAAGCTTTTCCATTGTCCAAAACCTTTTGGCTAAAAAGTGCACAACAATTTAGTGGCTGGGATGGCCGTAGCAATCTTTACATGGAGTATTGAGTTAGTAGCATTAAAAAGCAAGCAAAAACTACTACACACGTATGATTTAAAGTTAGATTGTTAATGCCTAATTAAGTGCACTTCTAACCATAACACTGGGGCCACTTGTCAATTGGAAACAACGAGTAGCTAAAGGACTCTTGGTTAATTAACGACTTAGAGCTGGTTTGAGCTGTCTATTTTTAGCATTAATCACAATTACTTGGTAGTTGGATAGTTAGGTGGTGCAATTTCTTTTTTCTTTTTAAAAAAACAATCCGATACACTAAATTCTTCGAATAGAGTCGGATTATACTGGATCTATATGTAGCTTTATTTTGCATTTTTGCAATATATTATTTTTAGCATTTGAATATATTGCCCTCGATCAAATGACAACAACTCTTATTATAGTGCGCCAAAAGTATATTTCTTTTGGGAGACGTGCTTGTACTAAGTTTGTGAACAATGAAAAAAGAAATATTTCGGGACAGCTGAAATTTGCTCTCTGAGATAACTATGCACTATAAAGGTAAAGCCTATTGGCAGTTGATACCCAAAAAAATCACTTATGGGACAATGATTTTATTTCCTTTCAATTTATTGTTCTAATTGATCTTCTAAATTTGTAAAGTCATGTGAACAAAACCAAAGCCATTTGCCAGCCCACATACCCACCGAAAACTTGGACTTGGTAGGGACTTTTGAACTCTTGTCGTTACTTGCCACCTTCATTGCCAGACGATGTTTGTCACCCTGTGCCACAAAACAAAGAAGAATCAAATCTTAATTCACATATGGGGACTATATAGGTTTTCTCCATTTCTTTTTTAAAAAGGCTTAACTATTGTTTCAATTTAGATGGCACACTTTTCTTATTAATTTATTCCAAAAAAAATGACACATTTCTATAATTTAACTTTAAACTCTTCATTTTACTTATTTTACCTTTAATGAGAAGTTTTTATAATCATACAAATATTATGGCCTCACAAAACTTTTACCCTTAAGCTTTTAAGACTACGAGTTTTAAAAATCTTTTTTTCTTTTTTAAACTTCATGTCAAGTCAAACTACCTCATCAAAATTGAAACGGATGGAGTATGTTTTTTTGGATTGGAGTTTAATGTGGTCTAACAATGGTCATAGGATTCTCTTTGATTTGCACATTGTTGGTACCATCACTGGCACTGCTTCGACTTTTTGTTGTCAATAAGTAACTCCAAATTATAGAGGACCCCTCATGAACGTGCCTATAAGGTAAGTTGTCTTGGAAATCCAAATCTCCAGCCAGACAAAATGAAACATTAATATGAGTGAAACATCCTTGGCCCCTCCTATATAATCATCCATCTTATCCTATTTAAACCCATCAGAATTCAGATGCCACGTTGGCAATATTGTGAGGGAAGAGTTTTTTGCACTGATCTTATCCTATATATAAACCCATAGATGGAACATAATATATAATTTTAAGGAGAGGATTTATAAATAATTGTCGGATGTAGATAGTTTTAGTTTTAGACGACTAAAATTTGTTGTAAAAAACAAAGTCATTTCGTATTAGAATGAAATTGTCTCAATAGAATGGAATGATTACAGTTGATTCCTACCGCCACGACCAAACTAATATGACATTACATCTAGTTGTGGGTGCGAGTTGTAGACTTTTTTATATAGCTTCTTACAATTCTCGCAAGGTAATTGATGAGGCTGAGTTAGGTCTTGGGTCAATTTTGTTTATATAGTCTCATAACAAAACTCTATTGAGTTTCATAGTCCACACTTCAAATTTCTAACTCTCTGTGTCTAAATTGTTAGAATCTCATATTGGTTGCGAAGCATTACGTATAGGTGTTTATAACACGCAGCGGAAGATAATAATAATCTTAAGCAGATCTTTTCGTGTTTAACATTTATTTACATGTCAAAGATCGGATCTAAGACGTACCTGGTGAAAAGAGCCTCGTTTTAGAATTTTCTTCGATAGTGCGAAGACTCTATGCGTATCCACACCGGAACTGAACCTTGCTATCAACCCTTTGATCAATGAAACTGGAGAAAAAATTGAATGAAATTTGTATGCTGGAATTTTCTCAAAATCTAGCCAACAACACGACAAGAAAACTAATTTTCTTTGTCAAAACTATCTCTTAGTTTTTACGGCTCCTTCGAAAAACTCTTTTTCGTCTGATATATGCTACGTCTCATTTTTTCCTTTTTCCCGTAGCTTTTCTTGACACTTAGTGATGTATTTATATATTCGCTTAAGCCAACAATACCTTCCACTAGGTTAAGGAGAAATTATAAGCGTTGGGCTTTCTTTTTTTCCTTTCCAATTCAAAATTGAACTTTAAAAAAAGGTAATTCCATTGAAGATGGAGTTCCATTCCAAAACGGGGAACACGTTTGCCGACTAAGTCCCTTTTGTGGACTTCATATTGAATCCAATTCTTAATTGGATTACACTAATTAGTCTCCATTAATTTTTATATATTTCGTATATACATAAATATTAATTTTGTATATATCACATGTATATTTCAACCAAGAGATATAATTTAATTTCCTATTTCAAATAGAAAACTTTAATTTGTTCACAATATTAATTATATCCTTAGTGCTAGCAAAGAATATAATAATATTTCATTTGGACTACTAAATTTATTTGACTAATTAAATTCTTTAATTTAATTAGCAAATAATAAAGTGATTAATCCTTTAGAAGATCAAAACACTCGTTAGTGTGCGACCCCATATGTTCAATACTATGCCGGTAGTAAATTAATCACATCAATATACTAATCAAGGGTGACGTCTAGCAACATTCCTTAACGACCGGATAGCATGAAGTATAAAATTTACTCTCAAGAACCCGTAGAAGAATAAAGTAATATTTTCTTCTGCTCTTATAGCTCCGAGTCACCCTAGGATATGATTCAACTGTCAAATCCTAATAGGCGACCAACTATGTATCCATGTCAGAAATAATTGACCATTGAATGACCTAAGAAACTCTTTTCTTCTTTCATTCAATTGCCCTGGCCAAGGTCTTAGTTTGGTCGTTTATAATTCATGACAACATGGAGCTTAAACTCATTACCAAGAGTTGACAGATTCCATCTTAATCAATCACTAATTCCACAAGCATTTAATCATACCCAATATCCTTACGTCACAATAATAAATAACTATCGCCCTAGGGCCATAGGTGTCTAGTATCAAAACACAATAAGTAACTTATCAATTACTATGACGATCTCAGGTCAGAGGAAACTCCTACGTCACATTCTTCAAGAGAATATCTTATTGACAGTTTATGGTAATTCTAACCATTAAGAATTATCCAATAAGTCGGTTCAATAATCATATCTCTATATGCATCATCTATCTATGTGATTTAGTTAATGATATCAACTAATCCTTATCCAATAAAGACGATCACATAAATATTGATCTAATCGAATTACTAATGTCCAAATTAATAATCCTATGATCAATAACAAATTTATTAAATTATAAGAAACTTCATTCTCATTATCATGATCTCCATCACGATGACAAGTCTCAAAAATTAATCAAGGACCTTATTAAATTAATCAAGCAATTAATAACAACTATGATAAAAGAATATCAAATGCCATATATTTTTATATCAAATAACGTTCACAAAAATATGTTCAAATCATCAAATATCATAATGGATCTAGGGCATATCTACTATATCTCTAACAGTTGTTGGTATAAATTGGTTAAAGAGTCATTCAATTGCTTTAAACTCAATATGCTTTGATAATTTCAATGGCATTTTATTTATAATTTGATTTTTCACCTCGACTTGTATATAATTATAACGACCCGCCCGATCATTTTGAGCATTTGTATTTCACTCGGTAGTTTGGGGGCACGAGTAGCTCCGTATGTTGTATTAGTACTTGTGTGCAAAATTTGAGTTCATTCCGATTTGATTTGATATGTTTCGGCGCGAGTTTTTGGAAGTCAAAAGTTTGAAAGTTCATTAGGTTTGATTTGAGGCGCGTTTCGTTGTTTCAATGTTGTTATGCATGATTTGAGGCCTCGAGTTGGTCCGTGTTATGTTATGGAACTTGTTGGTATGTTCGTACGGGGTCCCGAGGGGCTCGGGTGAGTTTAAGATAGGCTTGGGCTGCGTCGCGCTCGTTTTTCTTATGTTTCGACGTCGTTTCTTCAAGCATAAATAGCACCACATTAAGCAAATGATCTTCGATTTCTGTTTTGATTGAAGCATTAGATCCGTATTGTAGTTACGGATCCATAGTAAAAAAAATCATCGAATTTGGACATCGTATGAGAAATTTATGGTCATTTTACTAAGAATTAGGTTGCCTTATTTTTCATATTAATTACGAAATTGCCATTGAATCCGTATTTAAAATTTGCACTATTTGCAAATATTGAAATCAACATATCTCCTTTATTATAAGGTCAAATGGAGTGATTCAAAAGCCAACTTGACTAAAATTTCACAAGGAATCCATTGCAGGCATAAAAAGCGAGTTTCGGGATCGTTTGGCACGAGAAACAAGGCAAAATAGCTGGCAGAATTTATATATATATATAAAACAAGGGGTTGTTCATTTGGCCATATTTTGAGTTGGGGAGTTTCGGAGGCGATTTTCACCGTATGGATTGGGCTAAGTGTTCTCTACTCGGTTTTGGTTATATTTCATGAATCCATCTTCGTTTTTGGGATTTGATTGATGATTTCAAAGTGAAATTTGGGGGTTTTTGCCTAAAGTTTCATTAAGTGAATTTTTAGGTTTTGAACATCGATTCAAAGTCGGATTTGAGTGAAATTAGTATGGTTGGACTCATAATTGAATGGGTTGTCGGATTTTGTGAGTTTTGTCGGTTCCGAGGTGCGAGCCTTTGTTGGGCTTTTTGGCCGATTTTGGGCTTTTGATTAAAGATTCGACCTTTTTCAATTGGGATTGGTCCCTTTAGCATTATTTGATGTATTTGAGTTGTTTTTGGTTAATTTCGAGCCATTCGGGGGTCGGAACGTGCGAGATGATATTTTTGGACCATCGCTTGGCTTGCTCGGTATTGGAAATGGCTTGTTCGAAGTAACTCTTCTAAACTTAGTGTTGAGGGTATGAAACCCCGAATTACGTGTTATGTGATTGGTGTTGAGGTGAAGAACATTCTAGGTGACGGGCGTGCACCCTGTGAATTGTGACTCTGTTATTTTTCGTGGCACTGTATAGTGGCCCTATCTTGTTGATATCTATATTTTCACCATGTGATAAAGTAATTGAGCTGTTAATCATGCTAGATGTCATGTTTAGGCTTTATGCCGATACTGTTGGGACCCATAATGGTCATTTCTTGCTGTCATCCTACTGGTTTTCATTGATATTTCGTACTCAGTCATATTCATGCATTTATATCATATCTCAGTCTCAGTAATTATTCATTGGCACATCATACCATTGTTCCGGGTTAGTCTTCATGACATTGCGACCCCCGTGGGTGATACTGGAGAGAGTGATGACTGAGTGAGGCCGAGAGCCTGATTATGAGTGATAGTTATTGGATCGGGCTGCACGTCGCAGCGATTATATTAATGATTATGATAGCGCTTGGGTTGCAGGAGCCCCCCGGAGTCTGTAACACACCCCCAGTGAGCGTAGATGATATTATTAAGGGATGGATTTCCCTGGAAATGGATTTGTCCGAAGTACTTGATACCTGGAGATGGATTTCTCCACAGGGTTTGATTGCCCTTTTTCCTCGGTATAGGTGACTTATAGTCAGTATTGTATATGTTCTGGGATGGATTTTCCTAGGTTGTATGGGCCATATACAGTATCGAGTGGTTGAGCATGATGAGTGGAAAGTGTGAGATAGTGAGATTGAGTACTCTGAGAGTGTGAGTACATGATTCATCTCTGAGGTTGTCACGACCCAATTTAGGATAGTGAGATTGAGTACTCTGAGAGTAATGCCTTAAGTGTCCCATCCAAGAAACTTTGAGGATCTGCTAAATTATTGGAACCTGTGAATTTTGGTGATTTCAATTTCAGGAACTCGTGTAAGGAAAATTCCTTATTCCCGGAAGGCTGAGTCTGTGTAGGTGCTTGTGTCTGTAAAGTAGCCTGAGGAGCTGAACTTCCGCCCTGAGTAGGCACCAATGCCTCTAACACATTCAATAACCTTGCCACTGCATTTGCAGGTAAGGCAACCGTAGGTACAACAGTTGGCACTGGTGGTGGAGCGTTCTGAATGCCCTGCTCTTGCACTTGATCTGGCATAACAGCTTGGGTTTGACCCATGTTCCCAACTTGAGGTTGAGGAGCAATCTGTCTTCTAGTTTGATGAACCCCAACTTGACCGCCACCCCGGGTAGCACCACGTCCAGCACCACATCCAGCAGATGAGGGTGTGCGTGTCCTAGCCATCTGCGAAAGAAATATTCCAAAGTCAATCTCAAGTTATCTCAACGCACGATCAAAGAATGAAAGAAGGGAAAACATTCCTAGATGTTCAGTAGTCTCAAGATCATAAGTATGAGCACCTACATACACATGAACAAGACTCTACTAAACATTGCTCCATGCCTCGGGACTTAAAGCCTAAGCTCTGATACAACCTTTTTCACGACCCAATTTAGGATCATGACCGGCACCCAGGAGCAAGTGCCCCCAAGTAAGCCTCTTCGGTATTTTATAGAAAATCGGACAGAGTTTCCCCTATTTTTTGACTATCCCAAAAATTTCCCTGTCTCAAATCAACAACCAAACATCCTAGTATCATACCAAACAATTGACAACCAATCAATCAACCAAAATGAGTCTCCACCATTACTAGTCAACCCACTAACAACCAGAAATACTAATCTATCTCCAACCTTGATAATAAAGAACGATACTCAACATAAGACTATAATAACAAAATAATACTCATGACACTAAAAGAATGTCCATGGAGCGACTCTAAGAATTCAAAGAAAGACCAAGAAAATAAATAAAATCTCCGCCCACGCGAACAAGTGCGAGGCTCACCGAGAACTATCAACCTGTGCGCTCTAATTAACGAAATCCTCGCCTGCGTCAGCTGCTGTCTCTGTAAAAAATTAGCGGGGAATGAGTCGCTAGCTCAGTGAGTAATAACACTTAACCACAACCGTTTTTATTTGGGGACAAGTCAGAAAATATGCTAGTATCTCAAACAGAAAATAACATAAAAATGCCCTTTTAGAAACAATAAATAATTTTCAGTCTCATCACGCTTCTTTTGTAATAAAATATAATTAACAATTCAGTAATAAGCGCGGTAATCACTGTATAATATCAGTATTCACATTTTGGGAGGTTTCAATGAGCAGATCATGTAATCGGTATAACTGTGGACTTCTTTGCAAGAAGTCATATATAACGGTAGTCCCTACTCGAGGGAAATCGGTAACGGCATGCTAGTTCTACCTTCCCACTAGAGAGGGCTATAACGGTAATCAGTTATTACAAGGTGCACCAGGTCTAACTAACCCACCGTTAACTACGGGATCCTTCAATGTCTACTCCCATTTATACTTATCTCTGTAATCCGTATATATACTCGTAGAAACTATTATAAAATAATATAGGGCATTTCGGCTCTTATCAAATCATATAATTTCCTTTCGATAACAGTAAATTCAAGTAACGTAAAACAGATCTAGTGACAACGAAAATATTTAAAACTACGATATTCATCTCAAATAACTATTTCGGTATCATATCGAGTAAAAGACTTGTCCTACATGCAACTCAAAATAGTTGGTAACATATCCATATTAAAAATTATGTGTAAATCATGCAAGTTATGAAAACATAAATTGCGGTAAGATTACTACTCACAGTACTCGTGCCGAAATACCAAATACTTCACCTCGAGCAATTCGTACCAATTCCTCCAATCAATCTATAATTACATAATATCGATCTCATGTTAATTGCCTCATTTAGGCTAAATCCATCACTAATTTAGAATACCCAATCATCGGGGTTCACGTTTGAGTCTTAGTTTGGGGATTTATATTTTATCATAGAACTAGTCCATAATTCTATCAATTTCAAGCTATTTGGTATAATTTATTCCTCTAAAATTAGACCTATTAGTGCTTAAACCAAACCTTTATAGCCTCATTATCTCCATAGTAATTGTATATTTCTTTTTATATAAGAGAAAGTTGATATTGAATTCTTTTGTACTACATGAAATTGCGTAGATGCGGTGAAATAATTCAATAGATGAGGGGAAGAAGGTTAACCTCTTGAATCGAAGGAGAGCTTTAATACTTTCAATTTCAACTCCCAATTCTTCTTAAGATCTTTGCCCAAAGCTTCTTCTTCTTCTTCTCTTTTCCCCTTTTTTTCTTTTCTTTGTTCGTTTCTTATTTTGTTTGTTGCTGCCGATTTGTTTCTGTGGCTTTTTGCTTCAGAAAGGTTTTTGAAAGCTTTTGTTGAAAGCTTTGTTGTTTTACCTCTTTTCTTCCTTCTAATGGGCTTCGGCCCTTTTTTCATGAATTCCCATTTTTTTTGGTTTATTTGTTTAAGTTCTTATTTGTTTTTTTTAATAGATTGTTTCTTATATTATTATTATTATTATTATGACCATATACACTCTTATTAGAAATATAGGGTATTATAGAGGTACATTGCATTGGCATGCACACATGACATACAGGCATAGAGATGCATTTTTTTCCTCATGTTGTACGGTATCACGTCATTTATGACTTTTTTGCACATATTGATATGTGGTCATAGAGAGGTATTTCACACTTGCTATCTAGAAAGAAAAATGAAACATCTTATTTACTGTGAAAAGGATTTTAGATAAATTACAGTTTTTAAACTATCTCATATTTTACGATGATTTCGGTAAAGGATTTGAGTTTTTACTGATATTCTTGAAAAGTGGAACTACTTTCGGGAAACTGTGAAAAAGTTGAGCCATTTGTATCTCTGAGTTACTGCCTTATTTATATGCTCTACATTGTAATGAACTGCTATTAGTTATTGGTGTTGGACCCGACCTATGTTCTACCTCATCACTACTTTCAGCCTAAGGTTGGGTTTGTTACTTACCAGTACATGTGGTCGGTTGTACTGATACTATACTTCTGCATATTGCATGCAGATATTATCTATTATTGTTGTTGTGTTCTATGGTTGCTGGATTTGAAGATGTACCTGCGTTTCGGTTGTAGCTGCCTCTTGTTCATGGTAGTCGTAGATTTATAAAACTCTATTTATATACTTTTCAAACAGAAGATGTATTTACTTCATATCAGCTTTGTAAATTCTATTCTTAGAAGTTCATGATTTGCACTACCAGTCCTTGGGAAAGTGTATAAGATTTAGATAATTCTCTTGTTTAAACTACCTTATTAAATATTATGGGAATTGGATAGTATAGTTGGCTTACCTAGTGGGTTGTGTTAGGTGCCATTACGACTAGTGGATTTTGGGTCGTGACACTAATCTTGTCAAATTATCATTAATTCTCCCACTCATGTTATATTACGTCTCATTTTGTGTTATAGATTAGATAGTAATGTTCTGCATAGTCAAAATAAACTTTAGAATTATTCGTGAATTGAATTCTGCCACGTAACGACTCGATCGGTCGTTTGGAGTATTTGCACTTCGCTCGGATTTTTGAGTGCATGAGTAACTCACTATGCTGTATTACGACTTGTGTATATCGGCGGTTTTGGTTTTTCAAGTAATTCGGAATTGATTTGGAAGAATGAATTTCATGATTGAAGCTTTAAAGTTGGAAGAGTTGTTCTGGTTTGACCTTTTAGTGTTTGATCTCGGATTGGAGATTTGATGATTCCGTTAGGTCTGGATGGTAATTTTGGACTCGGACGTATGTCCATAATTGTATTTGGATATTTCTAGAAGGTTTCGAGGCTAATTGGCGAAAGTTGGAAATTTGAAGGTTTGAAAAGCTCATAAGTTTGACCAAGGGTTGACTTTGAGGCTATCGTATTCATATTGTGGTTCCGGGAATTGGAATAGCTTCGTTATGACATTTGGAACTTGTGTGTAAAATTTGAGTTCGTTCCGAGTTGATTTGATATGTTTCCGCGCGATTTTTTGAAAGTCGAAAGTTCAAAAGTTCATTAAGTTTGATTTGAGGTGTGAGTCGTTGTTTTGCTATTATGCATGATTTGAGGCCTCGAGTAGGTCCGTGTTATGTTAGGGGACTTGTTGGAATGTTCGGACGGGGTCCCGAGGGGCTCGGGTGAGTTTCAGATAGGTTTGGATTGTTTTGCGCTCGATTTTTTTATGTTTCTACGTCGTTTCTTCAAGCATAAATGGAACCACATTAAGCATATGAGCTCCAATTTCTATTTTGATTGAAGCATTAGATGTATATCATAATTACGGAGCCATAGCAAAAAGAATCATCGAATTTGGACATTGTATGAGGAGTTTATGATCATTTTACTAAGAATTGGGTTGCCAGTTTTTTCAGATTAATTACGAAATTGCCAATGACTTCATATTAAAAAATATGCACCATTTCCAAATATTGAAATCAACATATCTCTTTCATTATAAGGCCAAATGGAGTAATTCAAAAGTCTAACTTGACTGAAATTTCACAAGGAATCTATTTGGAGGCATCAAAAGTGAGTTTTAGGATTGTTTGGCACAAGAAACGCGGCAGAACAGCTGCGCAAAAAATATTTAATATCAAGGGTTTGTTCATTTGGTCATATTTTGAGTTGGGGAGCCAGAATTTGGCTTATTATAGTGCTTGGGCTGGATCAGTCCCTCCGGAGTCTACACATCCATAGGGGGCACAGTTGCTAGAAACTATTTACATTGGGGCTGGATCTGCCCTGGTCTATTTGCATTTGGGGTTCGATCTGCCCCGGTTCATTTGCATTAGGCTGGATCTGCCCTGGACGTATTACGTTTGGGTTCGATTTGCCCTGGGTTGGATTTGTCTTGTACAGTAGTGAGTGACTCAGTGTCGAGCATGGTGAGTGAGAATACGAGACAGAGAGATTAAGTACTCTGAGACTGTTAGTACATGAGTTCATCACTGAGATGCATTATATTTGACATACGTACTTGAGATACAGGCATAGAGGTGCATTTCCTCACGCTACCCAGTTTTGGTGACATTCATGGTCTCACCTGCATATTGGCATGTAGGCATAGAGAAGTTCTTTTCCCATGCTATCTGAAAATGAACCATCTTATTTATTGTTGAAAGGATTTTGGAAAAATCATAGTTTTCAAACTTACTCATATGTTTTTTGGTGTTTTTGGTGAAAGATTTGAGATATACCGTTATACATGAAAAGCATCCCTATTTTCTGTAACAACGAATGAGTTAAGCATATTATCTCTAAGTTATTTTCTTTTACCATTATTGTTATATTGTTATGAACTATGGTAGTTTAGTGAAGTTGGACTCTGACCCTTATCCCAGCTCTTCACTACTTTCAACCTAAGGTTAGGTTTGTTCCTTATTGAGTACATGGGGTCGGCTGTACTGTCACGACCCAGAATCCACTAGTCGTGGTGGCACCTAACGCAACCCGCTAGGTAAGCCAACTATAATTCAATTTCAACATTTCTAATAAGTCAGTTAAACAAAATAAATTACCTGGATCTATTACACCTCCCAAGGACTGGTAGTACAAATCATGAGCTTCTAAGAGTAGAATTTACAAAGCTGATATGAAGAAAATACATCTTCTATTTGAAAAGTACATAAATAGAATTTTGAAATCTAAGGCTACCGTGAACAAGAGGCAGCTACAGCAAGAACGCAGGTAGGCCCTCCAAATCCAGCAACCATCGAACGCAGCAACATCGGCATCTGGGATCTACCCGCAATGTGCAGGAAGTGCAGTATGAGTACAACCGACCCCATGTACTCAAAAGTAACAAACCTAACCTCAGGTTGAAAGCAATGTCGAGCTGGAACATAGGTCGGGTCCAACACCAATAACCAATAGCAGTTCATAGCAGTGTAAAGCAAGTACGTAAAGAAGCAGCTTAGAGATAGAATGCTCAGTCTTTTTATATTTTTTAAAAAATAGCCCGCCTTTAAAGAATATCAGTGAAAAATCCAAATTCTTTACCGAAAATGTCATGAAATATGAGATAGTTTAAAAACTATAATTTTTCTAAAACTCCTTTTCATAATAAATAAGATGTTTCATTTTCTTTCTAGATAACAAGTATGAAATACCTCTCTATGCCACATATCAATGTGTTTAAAAGTCATGAATGACGTGATACCATACAACATGAGGAAAAATGCATCTCTATGCCTATATGTCATGTGTGCATGCCAATGCCATGTATCCCAGAGATGAATCATGTACTCACACTCTCAGAGTACTCAATCTCACTGTCTCACACTTTTCACTCATCATGATCAACCACTCGGTACTGTATATGGCCCATTTGGCCCAGGGAAGTTCCATCTCGGAATATATACATCACTGACCATTAGTCACTCAGTACCGAGGAAGGACAATCCCGCCCCATGGAGAAGATTCATCTCCAGGTATATAAATGCTTCGGACCAGATCCATGTCCAGGGAAGATCCATCCCTCAATATAATATCAACCGCGCTCACTCGGGGTGTGTTACAGACTTCGGAGGGGCTCCTACAGCCCAAGCGCTATCATAATCATCAATAAAACCGCTGCGGCGTGCAGCCCGATCCCATAACTGTCACTCATAATCAGGCTCTCGGCCTCAGTCAGTCATCACTCTCCAGTCTCACCCACGGGTTCACAATGTCATGAAAACTGACCAGGAACAATGATATGACGTATCAATAAGTAACAACTAAGACTGAGATATGATATGAATGCATGAATGCGACTGAGTACGAAATATCAATGAGATCAATGAGATGACAGCAAGAAACAACCACAATGGGTCCCAACAATATTAGCATAAAGCCTAAACATGATATCTAGCATGATGTACAACTCATTTACTTTATCACATGGTGAAAAACACAAATATCAACAAAGTGGGCCACTAAATAGTGCCCTGGAAACAACAGAGTCACAACTCACAGGGTGCACGCCCACACGCCCGTCACCTAGCATGTGAGTCACCTCAAAACCAACCATATAACACATAATTTGGGGTTTCATACCCTCAGCACTACGTTTAGGAGAGTTACTTATCTTAAACAAGCCAATTCCGACACCGAGCAAGCCAAGCGATGCTCCAAGAATGCCATCACGCACGTTCCGACCTCCAAACAGCTCGAAACTAATCAAAAACAACTCAAATACATCAAACAATGCTAAAGGAACCAATCCCGATCGAAAAAGGTCGAATCTTTAATCAAAAGCCCAAAATCGGCGAAAAAACCCAACCCGGGCCCGTACCTCGGAACCCGACAAACTCCGTCAGCCCATTCAATTACAAGTTCAACCATACTAGTTTCACTCAAATGTGACTACGGATCGGTGTTCAAACTCAAAAATTCATATTATGAAACTTTAGGCCAAAATCCCCCCAATTTTTTCTTTAAAATTCATCAACCAAAAGCTAAAATCGAAGATAGATTCATGAAATATAACCAACACTGAGTAGAGAACACTTACCAATATATTTGCTGAAAATCGCATCGAAAATTGCCCAATTCTGAGCTACCCAACACAAAATATGTTAAAAGCACAAAACCCTTGTTTTAACTCTGTTCCGCCTCGTTTCTTGTGCCAAAAGATCTCGTAACTCACTTTTTATGCCTCCAATGGATTCTTTGTGAAATTCTAGTCAAGTTAGGCTCTTGAATCACTCTATTTGACCTTATATTGAAGGAGATATGTTGGTTTCAATATTTGAAAATAGTGCAGATTTTTAAATACGCAGTCAGTGGCAATTTCGTAATTAATCTGAAAAATCTTGCAACCCAATTCTTAGTAAAATGATCATAAAATCCTCATATGATGTCCAAATTTAACGATTCTTTTTTATATGGCTCCGTAATTACGATACGGATCTAATGCTTCAATCAAAACAGAAATCGAAGCTCATTTGTTCACTGTGGTACCATTTATGCTTGAAGAAACGACGTTGAAACATAAGAAAAACGAGCGCAACACAACCCAAACCTATCTGAAACTCACCTGAGCTCCTTGAGACCCCGTCGAAACATACCAACAAGTTCCATATCATAATACAGACCTACTCGAGGCCTCAAAACAGACATAACAATATCAAAACGACGAAACGTACCTCAAATCAAACTTAATGAACTTTCAAACTTTCGATTTCCAAAAACTCACGCCGAAACATATCAAATCAACTCGGAATGAACTCAAATTTTGCATACAAGTCCTAATACATCATACGGAGCTACTCGTGACCCCAAACTACCGAGCGAAGTGCAAATGCTCAAAGCGACCGGTCGGGTCGTTACATTCTCCCCTACTTAAACATACGTTCGTCTTCGAACGTGCCCAGAGTTGTTCCAAAAGTCATCAAATCGCCGTGTAACCACACTATGAACATACCCGGGGGTGATCCCACGTCACCCTATCCCATATAGATCTGATAACATAACATGACTGAAATTTCTTAATCCAACCTAGCCTATAAGTCTTAGAACCCAATTTCCAACATCCGGAATTTTCTATAAGATTAGAATCTCGCATCTACACACTGTATAAGTCCGAACAAGCTGTATCAAACCATATCTGCAACCCAAGATGTAATCACATGTTATACCGCATAACTCAAACACCCATAGCGATAACTTCTAATCACAGTAGCTGCTCAAAACAACCCAATACCGGTAATAAACCTCTTATAAAAAAAGCCTCGTTCTAACACCTTCACATACTACCAATGATGAAAGAAACGCGTAGAAAATCGTAACCATTCAACAGATCAATAAGTTGTGGAACTCCTACTCCTTTGATAGGAACCATAGCAAATTTCTAAGCCGATCAGCATCAATATCCTTCCAAATATACCACAATCTGATCTGATAGCACCCATTTTAGGTACGGTGACCTCATCCCATCTAACATAATCACTCTAGTGACATGACACATTAATACAGCTTAAAGCCACAACCCGTGCAACCCGTGCACCAAATAGTAACATTCCGAATGTACTCAATCCTGAAAATGTCTCAAACGAGAGGACTATTCCGCCAGCTTAACAAGTACCATCACAACACCGTGCTAAGAGCCTAGCACACACCGTAGAACCAAAACACACAAATCTCATAGAAAGGATCATATCTCAACATAACTTTGCTGCAATGCGTGACCCCATCCAAATACCGGTCCAATTTATATTCCTCGAGCCGCCTTGCTCAAAATCAATAACTATACGAAATTTGACATCAAGTACCCAAAGTGTATTACCATAACCACAGAGAGCAAATAACACAATACCACCACCCGGAAAGGACATAGCCAACACGCAATCAATCATGCAATACCCAAATACTCATCCCGCTCAAATCCCGATATGAAGCCCAAATAGAACCACACCATGTGTGCATATAACCAACGATTCACAACTTCTCGTAACATAGAAGGGTAACTCACAGATCATCTCAGAACATGAATAAGCTTAACAACGACCAAATGGCACATCCCTGAACAATAACAGTATGGAGCCAACCAATCCGACTCGGTGCATAACACACATCCATATCAGGCCTACCAATGAACCCCAAATCAACTCTCGTCACCCACAATAGATAATTAACCCTCCGAAAGTCCACAATGACTGAATCACAACACATACTATCCTCTGACTAGCTTTGGCCACATTTTCACAATCCACAACCACGAAATAATCTGCTTCTGAGAACTCCCAGTCTCCAAATCCGTAGAACACACGAATCACCATATCTGATCTCAACTCCACCGCCTGAATGTCTAACAGATCCCTCATACACGATCATCCCGCGAGGAATACTTCTATAATTCTTCTGTGCCACAAAGAAAAATTTGAACGTCGACAGTCGATCAACTAGGAGAGCACCGCAATTCCAATGAAGTATCCATAAATCAAAACACATCGCCCCTTCTGAAATGTATACTCTCATCAAGCCATACCAAATAGTAATATCATTTACCTAGTCTCCTTCATAACTGAACTGTGATCTTACACATGCAAATCTCATTCCTACACAACACACCGCATATACTATGCCATCATACGAAAAATACGAGAACTTCGTTGTCCACTCCGAGTCACAAGCAACTACTCACTCAATTATCCAAGAACTTTCCATTTGATTTCATCCGGAGAAAATCACTATACATCACATGCTCCTCACGCCAGTAGAAAATATACTCCTAGAACCGTGGTAGAAACTATTGAGATCTCTTCGAAACCCATTTGCACATAATTAAGCCATCAGAACTAAATCTATCTAACTCAACCAAGCCACGCAAGTCACCAAAAACCCAAGAGCATTCTCATGAAACACCTATAGAAACCTACCACATCATAAGCACCCAAAGAACCGATCATATCTATTACTTTGCCGATCCAACCTACTACTAAACTGTCCTTTTCTCTGAGTCCCTTCTGAATTACCTTCAAATTGATACTTCTCCTCGCCATAATACCACAATCCTCAACCAAGACTCACCACACGAGACCCTAGCATAAAACCACACTGCCCTAAGGCTCATAAGCCGCCGAATGCTCTCTTAAGCACCCAAAAAGTACCACAACCGAGATACCGGCTCTGAAAAGATCTTTTGTGAATTTAAAGATGTTCATATTTACCTTCCTGATACTGAATGTAGAATCCAAAATGATATATAAATACTGTGAATCTCGACACCATCCAATGTAACTCTCAGCTTCTAGCCATATACAAATCCGCAACATTCTCAATTTTCACGTATGAATCTTGAATTCACTAGAACCATTCTCGAGAGTCATCCGCTCTGCTCAAATCTCAATTAGACTGATCAAACGGACCAAACGACCTCTGTCTCATTAGCACTCCAACACCCAAGGAAGTAACTCCTACCTTAATGCAACCAGATAAATTTCTGCTCCACGCACATTACATCCTTCACCAATAACAACTCAAATCATTCCATGATTCTCATATACTCATAAAGCCTAATACAACTCGTATCTAGAAATCCCCTTACTCAAGTCATCCTTGATCTCAACGTCTGCAAGTCATAACTGATTCACCAGTATACCTCGAACTGAAACTAATACGACACATAGCCGTGCAATCAACTTATCAATAGCAGACTCCCTCACTTGGGTCAAAGCCATAGATCAAAGCACACAAAAACTCACAATGCCCATACTCTATTACTGCCATAATACCATAGTGAAATTCAACTAAATCCTTCATAAGCTCACGCAACACAAACTATCTAGTATTTCAAATCATCTGCAAATCTCGCATTCACCCTTTTAATAGTCAAGCCCACTCTCATAAGCGATCCCTACTCAAATTGCGACACATATATTTCACTAGTAAAAGAGAACTCCCAACAAACAACATGGGGGTCACACAAACTTCAGGACACCCCGCAGGAGATAACCCACCTGTTTCGCCTCAAACTAACATCTCCTTATACCCTTCCACAGTCATAACCATTACGTAATTACTTAATCTTCCTGAGCCTGAACTCATATCGAGACATGAAATCTACTTCACTCCTCAACTAAACGACATGAAAAGATCCTTCAGCACACCCATAACTCGGGGCTATACATCAAATCAAGATGGAAATCCAGCACCAACTAGTTCTTTCTACACCTCAAGCAGACCCTTCTCGTCATATTCAAATCATATGAACACAAGTCGCAGTCATATCATGATCATCACGTACCCATCCAGCCACAGACTCCACCAATAGGGACACTATCGGACATATAAATCCAAACGCACGTGCTCACCCAATCAACATCTCAGTGCTCAAGCTACAATAAAAATCCGGCCTCAAGTCCTACAGACTCGCCCACCACCAACACACAAAAATCACATCTCGCACCTCATTCAGAGAATCACAAGCCGTCGATGCACAGTTGATACCGAGCGCTCATATGCACATAGGAATACGTGGAAGGAATTTAAAGGATTACGCTTCAAGCTGAATCAATGCACCACGATAAGAAAAGAAAGATGGGAAGTATATCCTAAATGTCCTATAGCCTCTCGAAGATAGGTATGGACGTCATCATATCGATCCACAAGACTCTACTAGACACTTGCTCATGACTTGTAGAACCTATGAACCTAGAGCTCTGATACCAATCTGTCACGACCCAAAATCCACTAGTCGTGATGGCACCTAACGCAACCCGCGAGGTAAGCCAACTACTAACTAATTCAATTTCAACATTTCTAATAAGTCAGCTAAACAAAATAAATTATCTGGATCTATTACACCTCTCAAGGACTGGTAGCACAAATCATGAGCTTCTAAAAGTAGAATTTACAAAGCTGATATGAAGAAAATACATCCTCTATTTGAAAAGTACATAAACATAATTTTGTAATCTAAGGCTACCATGAAGAAGAGGCAGCTACAGCAGGAACGCAGGTACGCCTCCAAATCCAGCAACCATTGAACGCAGCAACATCGGCATCCGGGATCTGCACGCAATGTGCAGGAAATGCAGTATGAGTACAACCGACCCCATGTACTCAAAAAGTAACAAACCTAACCTCAGGTTGAAAGCAGTGACGAGCTGGAATATAGGTCGGGTCCAACACCAATAACCAATAGCAATTCATAGCAATGTAAATCAAGTACATAAAGAAGCAGCTTAGAGATAGAATGCTCAGTCTTTTTATATTTTTGAAAAAATAGCCTGCCTTTCAAGAATATTTGTGAAAAAACCAAATTCTTTACCGAAAACGTCATGAAATATGAGATAGTTTAAAAAGCTGTAATTTTTCTAAAACTCCTTTTCACAATAAATAAGACATTTCATTTTCTTTCCAGATAACAAGTGTGAAATACCTCTCTATGCCACATATCAATGTGTGTAAAAGTCATAAATGACGTGATACCATACAACATGAGGAAAAATGTATCTCTATGCCTGTATGTCATGTGTGCATGCCAATGCCATGTATCCTAGAGATGAATCATGTACTCACACTCTCAGAGTACTCAATCTCACTGTCTCACACTTTCCACTTATCATGCTCAACCACTCGGTACTGTATATGGCCCATTTGGCCCAAGGAAGATCCATCTCGGAATATATACATCACTGACCATCAGTCACTTAGTACCGAGGAAGGCCAATTCGGCCCATGGAGAAGATCCATCTCCAGGTAATTAAATGCTTCGACAAGATCCATGTCCAGGGAAGATCCATCCCTCAATATAATATCATTTGCACTCACTGGGGGTGTGTTACAGACTCCGGAGGGACTCCTACAGCCCAAGCGCTATCGTAATCATCAATATAACCGCTGCGGCGTGCAACCTGATCCCATAACTGTCACTCATAATCAGGCTCTCGGCCTCACTCAGTCATCACTCTCCAGTCTCACCCACAGGCTCACAATGTCATGAAAACTGACCCGGAATAATGATATGATGTATCATTAAGTAACAACTGAGACTGAGATATGATATGAATGCATGAATACGACTAAGTACGAAATATCAATTAAATCAATGAGATGACAGCAAGAAACAACCACTATGGGTCCCAACAATATTAGCATAAAGCCTAAACATGATATCTAGCATGATGTACAACTCATTTACTTTATCACATGGTGAAAACACAAATATCAACAAAGTGGGCCACTAAATAGTGCCCTAGAAACAACAGAGTCACAACTCACAGGGTGCACGCCCACACGCCCGTCACCTAGCATGTGCATCTACTCAACACCAACCATATAACAGATAATTTGGTGTTTCATACCCTCAGCACTAAGTTTAGAAGAGTTACTTATCTTAAACAAGCCAATTCCGACATCGAGCAAGCCAAACGATGCTCCAAGAATGCCATCACGCGCTCTCCGACTTTTGAACGGCTCAAAACTAATCAAAAACAACTCAAATACATCAAACAATGCTAAAGGAACCAATCCCAATCGAAAAAGGTCGAATCTTTAATGAAAAGCCCAAAATCGGCCAAAAAGCCCAACCCGAGCCCGCACCTCGAAACCCGACAAAACTCATAAAATCCGTCAACCCATTCAATTAAGAGTTCAACCATACCAGTTTCACTCAAATCCAACTACGAATCAGTGTTTAAACTCAAAAATTCATATTATGAAACTTTAGGCCAAAACCCCCAATTTCTTCTTTAAAATTCATCAACCAAAAGCTAAAACTGAAGAGAGATTCATGAAATATAACTAAAACCGAGTAGGGAACACTTACCCCAATTCATATGCTGAAAATCGCATCGAAAATTGCCCAATTTTGAGCTCCCCAACTCAAAATATGTTAAATTTACAAAACCCTCGTTTTAACACTATTCTGCCTCGTTTCTTGTGCCAAAAATCTCGAAATTTATTTTTGATGCCTCCAATGGATTCCTTGTGAAACTCTAGTCACGTTAGGCTCTTGAATCACTCCATTTGACCTTATACTGAAGGAGATATGTTGGTTTCAATATTTGAAAATGGTGCAAATTTTTAAATACGCAGTCAGTGGCAATTTCGTAATTAATCTGAAAAATCACGCAACTCAATTCATAGTAAAATGACCATAAAATCCCCATACGATGTCCAAATTTGGCAATTTTTTTTGCTATAGCTCCGTAATTACAATATGGATCTAATGCTTCAATCAAAACAGAAATTGGAGCTCATTTGTTCAATGTGGTGCCATTTATGCTCGAAGAAATGACGTTAAACATAAGAAAAACGAGCGCAACACAACCCAAACCTATCTGAAAATCACCTGAGCCCCTCGGGACCCCGTCGAAACATACAAACAAGTTCCATATCATAATACGGACCTACTCAAGGCCTCAAAACAGACATAACAATATCGAAACGACGAAACGCACCTCAAATCAAACTCAATGAACTTTCGACTTCCAAAAACTCACGCCGAAACATATCAAATAAACTCAGAATGAACTCAAATTTTGCATACAAGTACTAATACATCATACGGAGCTACTCGTGACCCCAAACTATCGATCGAAGTGCAAATGCTCAATGCGACCGGTCAGATCATTACATGTACTCATACTACACTTCTGCACCTTGCGTGCAGATGTTGGATGCTGATGTTACTGTGTGCGGCAGGAGTTGAATCTTAAAATGTACCTGCTTTCTAGTTATGGCTATCACTTATTCTTGGTAGCATTAGATTCGAGTTCTGTTCATTTACATTTCAAACAGATGTTGTAATTATTTCAATTTAGTCTTGTAAAAAATATGAATCTTAGAAGCTCATGATTTGTACTACTAGTCCTTGGGAATTCTTTGTATAATAGTTCGATTGTATTATCATTTCTTCTCTTAATAAATATCATTTGAACTAGTTTATTATTAACTGGCATACCTAGCGGGTTGGGGCAGGTGCCATCACGGCTAGTTGGATTTTGGATCGTGACGCGCCATTTTTTAATGGCAGGCGAAGTAGAGAAAAGATCAAAGGCTCGATCGATGCATATGAAAGGCCCAAATCTAAAAAATAAACATCCACACACAAAAAAAAAATGGAATTTCAACAAACTCTAATCAGGGCGTAAAATGCCATTACAAAAATACATAAACTACCTATCAAACTCAAACTAATTACCTATTTTTTCCCAAATCCAAACTTCTTTCAATTTTTGTCGATCAGGCTCAACAATATTACCTACATACCCATTGCTCAGGTCACTCTTCTTTTTGAAGTAAAAGGAGGTTGAGTTAACCGAGATTTTTTATTGAGGTTCCAGCTCCAGATTCAATTCGATGTTTTTAAAATTTTATGGGAGTTTTTGGTCGCTTCTGGGAGGATACGGGTATAAGAAATCGAAGACCCACAGTTTTAAAGCTTGAAACTCTTAAATTTGAAATTTAACATTGAATTTTTATTGTTTGATTTGAAGTGGGTATTACAAATTATTATTTTAGTATTTTTGAGAAGTTCATACTTAATTTTAGACTCATTTGGAGATGATCTGAGGTGCTTGAAATCGAATTTTTGAAGACCCACCAATTATTGAGCTTGAAGCTCTTGAATATGAAATTTCACCTTGAAGATTGTTGTTTTATTCGAAGTGGGTGTTATAAAATATTGTTTTAGTTACTTTGAGAAGCTCATACTGAAATTTGGTCGCATTTGGAGCAGATTTGAAGTGCTTGAGATCGGATTTTTAACCTGAAATTGAAGAAGAAACAAAATCACATGAATAGTATACTGCAATAATATACAATAAAGGTATCGGTTGTGCATTGACGGCTTGTGATCCCATGGATGATGTGCGAGATGTGATTTCTGTGTGCTGATGATGGTCCATTCTGGAGGACTTAACGTCGGGTTTTGGCTGTAGCTTGAGCACGTGGATTTCGATTGTATGAGCACGTGCTTTTGGACTCATATTTAAGGTAGTGTCCCTATTTGTGGAATTTGTGGCTCGATGAGCGGTTGGATGGCTATATGATGAGTATGACGTGACTGTGAGATGTGTTCAGAGGGTTGAACGCGACGAGAAGGGTTTGCTTGGGATGTGAAAAGGACTATTGGGTGCTTGATTTTTCTCTTGATGTGACGTATAGTCTCGAATTATGAGTGTGTTGAAAGATTTTTCATGTTGTTTAATTGTGGAACGAATTAGATTCTCATGTCTTATTAATGAGTTCAGATTCAGGAAGATTAAGTGATAGCGTAGTAGTTGTGGCTGCAAAAGGGTATAGAGAGATGTCAGTTTGAGGCTAAGTAGGTGGGTTATAACCTGCGAGGAAATCTACGGATATGTGATCCTTATGATGTTGTAGAGGCTTCCTTTACTACCAGTGGGTTATATTTGTATGATCTTAGTTTGGATCGGTGGTAATAGTTGACATGACCATCACGAGGATGAATGCGAGATTTTGCAGATGATTTGAGGTATTAGATGGTTTGTGTTACATGAGCTTGTGAAGGATTGAGTTGAACTTCTGTGCGGGGTTATGGAAGTAATAGAGTATGGGTATTATGAGTTATCAAGTGTTTTGTTCTATGGCTTTGAGCCAAGTGGGGGAGTCTGCTATCGACGATTTGATTGCGTGGTTATGTGTTGTACTGGTTTCGGTTTGAGGCATACTTGTGAATCGGATATGACTTGCAGAGATTAAGATCGAGGTAACTCGAGTAAAGGAATTTCTGGATACGGGTTATGTTACACTTATGGGTATATAATAAATTATGGAATGATTGAGTTATTATTGTGGAAGATGTAGTGCGCATGGAGTAAGACTTTGCTCGTTCGCATAAAGGCGGGGTTACTTCTTTGGGTGTTGTCGTGCTAATAGGGTACAGGTCATTCGGCCCGTTTGATCAGTGCAATTGAGATTTGAGCAGAGTGTCTAATGGATTCAAGATTTATACGTAGCAATTGAGAATTTTGCGGATTGGTATATGGTTAGAATCTGATATTTACATTGGATGGTGTCAAGACTCGTGGATTCTACATTTTAGCATCAGGAAGGTGAAGGAAACAACTTTAGATTCACAGAAGTCTCTTCAGAGTGGGTGTCTCGGTTGTGGTAGTTTTGGGGTGATTAAGAGGGAATGCAGTGGCTTATGGGGCTTAGGGCGGTGTGGTTTTATGCTAGAATCTTTTGTGGTGAGATGCGGGTTAAGGATCGTGGTATTCTTGGCGAGGAGAAGTGTCGACTTGAGGGTAATTTAGAAGGAGCTCGGAGAAATAGGGTAGCTGGATAGTAGGTTGGAGCAGCATCGCAATGGATGTGATCAGTTATTTGGGCACTTATGATGTGGTGAGTCTCTACAGGTGTTTCATGACAATGCTCTGGGGTTTTGGCGACCTCCGTGGCTTGGTTGAGTTAGAGGGATTCAGTTCTGATAGTTTGGTTATGTGCAAATGGATTTCAAATAGTTCTCAATGATTTCTATCGCGGTTCGAGGTGGATATTTCCTACCGGCGTGAGGAACATGATGCGTAATGGAATTTTCTCCTAGATGAGATCGAGTGGAAGGTTTCTGACTGATCGGGTATGTATTTTGGTGGCGACTCAAAGTTGATCATGAGATTCTCATGATTTCCATACGATGGCATGATTGATGCGGTGTGTTGTGTGGGATTAAGTTTTACGTGTACAAGGTCACGGTTCAATTTTGAAGGGAAGGTCATGAATTCTTATGCAACATGGACGATTTTAGATGACTAAGTAAATGATATTACTAATTGGTATTACTTGAGGAGAGTGTACATTTCAGAAGGCACACTGTGTTTTGACTTACGGATGCTTCATTGGTATTGCGGTACTCGCCTGGTTGATCTATCGCTAATATTCAAATTTTTCTATATGGCACGGAATAATTATATAATTATTCCTTGCGGGATGATCGTGTATGAGAGATGTGTTAGACATTTGGGCGGTGGAGCTGGGATCAGATATGGTGTCTCGTGTGTTCTATGGATTTAGAGACTGGGAGTTCTCAGCACCCGAGTGTTTCGTAGTTGTGGACTATGAAAATGTGGCCAAATCTAGCCAGATGATGGTATGCGTTATGGTTAGGTCATTGTGGACTTTCGGAGGGTTATTTATCTATGTGTGGGTGGCCGGAGTTTATTTGGGGTCCATTGGTAGGCCCAATGAGGATGTGTATTCTACACTAGGTCAGATTGGTTGACTCCATATTGCTGTTGTTGAGGGATGTGCCATTCGGTTATAGTTGAGTTTATTCGTGTTCTGATATGTTCTATGAGTTACCCTTCTATACTATGAGGGGTTGTGATTTGTTCGTTGTGCGGTTCTATTGGAGCCTTATAGCAGAATTTGAGTGAGATGGTTATTAGGATGTTGAATGATTGATTGTGCATTGGTTATGTTCTTTCAGGTTTGTGGTATTGTGTTATTTGCTTCTCCGTGGTTATGGTCATTCACCTTGGGTACTTGATGTCGAATTGCGCGTGGTTATTGATTTTGAGCATGGTGTCTTAAGGTATTTCATAGGGACCAGTGTTTGGATGGGGTCATGCATTGCAGCTGGGTTATGGCGGGATAATCCTTTGTGTTAGATTCATGTGTTTTGGTCCTACAGTGTGATGAGTTCTTAGCATTGCGTTGTGGTGGTACTTGTTGAGTTTGCGGGACGGTTCTCTTGTTTGGGTCATTTTTCATGATTGAGTACATTTGAATTGTTGTATATTGATGCACGGCTTGCACGATTTGTGGCTTAGGGTTATATTGGTGTGACATGTAAATAGAATGGTTGTGTTTGATGAGATGGGGTCATTGGACCTAGAATGGGTACTATCAGATTTGATTACGGTGTATTTGGAGGAATAATATCGGGAGTCGGCTTAGTATTTGGCTTTGGGTTTTGTTTGATATGGGGTTGTTATCGGTGTCGAGTTGGTTATCGAGCAGTTATTGCGGTCGAAAATTATTGCTATGAGTATTTGAGTTATGTGGTATATCATGTGATTATATCTTGGGTTATGGTTATGGCTCGATACATCTTGTTCAAACTTATATAGTGTGTAGGTGCGAGATTCGGGTCTTGTAAGGAATTCTGGATGTGAAAATTGGATTCTAAGGTTTACGGTCTAAGGTTGGAGTAATGATCTTCAATTATGTTGTGTTGTCAGGCTTATATGGATTAGGGTGACGTGGGATCACCCCCGGGTATGTACATGTAAGGTTACACGGCGGTTTGATGGCCTTGGAACGACTCTTGGCACGTTCGAGGATGAACGTATATTTAAGTGGGGGAGAATGTAACGACCCGACCGGTTGTTTTGAGTATTTGCACTTTGCTCGGTTGTTTGAGTGCATGAGTAGCTCCGTATGATGTATTACGACTTGTGTGTATCGGCGGTTTTGGTTTTTCAGGTAATTTGGAACTGGTTTGGAAGAATGAATTTCATGATTGAAGCTTTAATGTTGGAAGAGCTGAACAAGTTTGACTTTTCAGTGTTTGACATCGGGTTGAAGATTTGATGGTTCCGTTAGATCCGGATAGTGATTTTGGACTCGGGCGTATGCCCGGATTTTCATTTGGATATTTCCAGAAGGTTTCGGCGCTAATTGGCGAAAGTTGAAAATTTAAAGGTTTAGAAAGTTCATAAGTTTGACCGAGGTTTGAATTTGAGGATATCGTCGGATTGTGGTTCCGGGAATTGGAATAACTTTGTTATGTCATTTGGGACTTGTGTGCAAATTTTGAGTTCATTCCAAGTTGATTGGATATGCTTCGGCGCAAATTTTTGGAAGTCGAAAGTTCATTAAGTTTGATTTGAGGTGCAATTCGTCGTTTCGATGTTGTTATGCATGATTTGAGGCCTCGAGTAGGTCCGTATTATGTTATGGGCTTGTTGGAATGTTCGAACGGGGTCCCGAGGGCCTCGGGTGAGTTTCGGATAGGTTTTGATTGTGTTGCGCTCGTTTTTTTTATGTTTCGACGTCGTTTCTTCAAGCATAAATGGTACCACATTAAGAAAATGAGCTCCAATTTCTGTTTTGATTGAAGCATTAGATCGCATCGTAGTTACGGAGCCATAGAAAAAATAATCGTCAAATTTGGATATCGTATGAGGAGTTTATGGTCATTTTACTAAGAATTGGGTTGCTAGATTTTTCAGTTAATGACAAAATTGCCACTGACTTCGTATTTAAAAATCAGCACTATTTTCAAATATTGAAACCAACATATCTCTTTCATTATAAGGTCAAAAAGAGTGATTCAAAAGCCTAACTTGACTGAATTTCACAAGGAATCCATTGGAGGCATCGAAAGCGAGTTTCGGGATCGCTTGGCACAAGAAACTAGGCAGAACAACTGGGCGAAAAATATTTAATATCGAGGGTTTGTTCATTTGGTCATATTTTGAGTTGGGGAGCTCCGATTTGGGCAATTTTGGAGGCGATTTTCACCACATGGATTGGGGTAAGTGTTCTATACTCGATTTTTGTTATATTTCATGAATCCATCTTCATTTTTGGCATTTGATTGATGATTTTAAAGTGAAATTTGCGGGATTTGTCTAAAATTTCAAAAAGTAAATTTTTGAGTTTTGAACACCGATTTGGAGTCGGATTTGAGTGAAACTAGTATGGTTGGACTTGTAAATGAATGGGTTGTCGGATTTTTTAAGTTTTGTCGGATTTCAAGGTGCGGGCCCGGGTTTAACTCTTTGGTTCACCTTGGAGTTTTGATTAATGATTCGACCTTTATCATTTGGAATTGTTTCTTTAGTTTCGAACCATTGTAGGTCGGTACGCGCAGGATGGAATTGTTGAGCATCGGTTGGCTTGCTCGGTATTGAATTTGGCTTGTTTGAGGTAAGTAACACTTCTAAACTTGATTCTGAGGGTATGAAACCCCGAATTACGTGTTATGTGATTGATGTTGAGGTGACGCGCATGATAGTGACGGGCGTGTGGGTATGCACTATGTGAATTGTGATTTAATTGATTCCAGGAAACTATGTAGCTATCTTATCTGAACACTTTTACTCTATGTGTTAGGGCACTTGAACTGTAATTTATACTAGAAATTATGTTTAGGCGATATGCTGGTATTATTGGGACCCACAATGGTCGTTCCTTACTGTTGAGTTACTTGTTTAATAACAGTTATGTACTCAATCACATTCATCTTTATGTAACATATCTCAGTCTTTGTTATCGTATGTTGTCACATCTTGTATAATTGATTAGGGCTACTTAGCATGTGTGCTGTGAACTCAGCATATTGGAGTGATTGATGAATGAGTAAGGTCGAGGGCCTGTTGTGAGAGATATTGATAGGATCGGGCTGCACGCCGCAACAGGCTTTATTGGTTCATGCCATGATTTAGCTTATTACAGCGCTTGGGCTAGATCGGCCCCTCCGGAGTCTGCACATCCACAATGGGCACAGTTGCTAGCAATTATTTACATTTGGGCTGAATCTGCCCTGGTCTATTTGCATTTGGGGCTGGATCTGCCCTGGTTTATTTGCATTGGGCTGGATCTGCCCTGGACCTATTATGTTTGGCCTGGATCTGCCCTGGGCTGGATTTGCCCTGTACAGTACTGGGTGACTGAGTGTCGAGCATGGTGAGTGAGAATACGAGATAGAGATTGAGTACTCTGAGAGTGTGAGTACATGAGTTCATCACTGAGATGCATTATATTTGACATGCGTACTTGAGATACAGGCATAGAGGTGCATTTCCTCACGCTACCCGATTTTGGTGACATTCATGGTTTATACTGCATATTGACATGTAGGCATAGAGAAGTTCTTTCCTCGTGCTATCTGAAAATGAACCATCTTATTTATTATTGAAAGGTTTTTGGAAAAATCACAGTTTTCAAACTTACTCATATGTTTTTTTTTTTTGTGTTTTCGGTGAAAGATTTGAGATATACTGTTATACTTGAAAAGCATACCTATTTTCTTTAAATGCGAACGAGTTGAGCATCTTATCTCTGAGTTATTTTCTTGTACCATTATTATTATATTATTATGAACTGTGGCTGGTTAGTGGAGTTGGACTCTGACCCTTGTCTCAGCTCATCACTACTTTCAACCTAAGGTTACATTTGTTACTTATTGAGTACATGGGGTCGATTGTACTCATACTACACTTTTGCACCTTGCGTGCAGATGTTGGATGTTGATGTTGCTGCGTACGACGGGAGTTGGATCTTAAGATGTACCTGCATTCCAGTTATGGATATCACTTGTCCTTGGTAGAACTAGATTCGAGTTCTGTTCATGTACATTTCAAATAGATGTTGTAATTATTTCAATTCAGACTTCTAAAATATCTGAATCTTAGAAGCTCATGATTTGTACTACCAGTCCTTGGGAATTCTTTGTATAATAGTTTAGTTGTATTATCATTTTTTCTCTTAATAAATATCATTTGAACTGGTTTATTGTTAACTGGCTTAACTAGCGGGTTGTAGGTGCCATCACGGCTAGTTGAATTTTGGGTCGTGACACCCTATTTTTTAATGGCGGACGAAGTAGGGAAAATATCAAATGCTCCATCGATGCATATAAAAGGCCCAAATTTGAAAGAAACATCACACACACATAAAAAAAGGAATTTCAACAAACTCTAATCAGAGTGTAAAATGCCACCTTACAAAAATACATAAACTGCCTATCAGATTCAATCTACTTATCCGTCTTTTCCCAAATCCAAACTTCTTTCATTTTTTGTCGATCCGGCTCAACAATATTACCTGCAGACCCATTGCTCGGGTCACTCTTTTTTGTGAAGTAAAAGGAGGTTGAGTTAACCGAGATTTTTTGTTGAGGTTCCAGCTCCAGATTCAATCGGATGTTTTAAAATTTTAAGGTAAAATTTGCACGGGGCGCCCTATTTGGTCGCCCCCATTTAACCTATACCCATTTTTTTAAAAACTTTTAACTTGTACCCACTTTTTAAATAACTTCAGCTCCCTTTCTCCTCCTCCTTCTCCTCCTTCGTTTTCTTCTTCTTCTTTCTTCTACTGTTGTTGGTGTTGCTATGGAACTTCAGTTCATGGGATGATTGCCATAAATATGTTTATCAGATTATTTAAAAATAAAATTATAAACTAATTATTTAAAGCGGCACCTAGATGATTAACTGAACAATCCTTAATTAGTTGCTGAACCTGAATAGTGAATGAAAGATTGAAATTTAGAAGAAAAATTGTAAATGGTTTGATGCTCCAGGCACAAACAGGATCAAAGGTTTTCGCCGTCGTTGGATTAATTTTGCATCTGTCGCTGTGCAGAAATTTTTACTTTGTTTCAGAAAGCCAATGAACAGTTTTGGTTCTAAAATTGAGCTCTGGTCTAACTATCCTTGTAGCAATGGTGCCTACGCGTGTATTGTATCCAATGTCGTGTTTCTGTAAGCAAATGTAGATTAGTGATGAACTAAATAACTTCTCCAGTTATAAAACAAAAACTTCAGCTCTAGAGTTGAAGTTCCCCAGTTATAAAACAAAAAAACTTCAGCTCTAGAGCTGAAGATCCCCAGTTATAAAACAAAAACTTCAGCTCTAGAGCTGAAGTTCCCCAGTTATAAAACAAAAACTTTAGCTCTAGAGCTGAAGTTCCCCAGTTACAAAGATAAAAACTTCAGCTCTAGAGCTGAAGTTCCCCAATTACAAATACAAAAACTTCAGCTCTAGAGCTGAACTTCAGGCCCGGCTACTAGAATGCTGAAGTTTTGTGTGATTGCCTTTGCTACTTCAGCCCCGTATGCTGAAGTTAAGCGAAAAGCGGGTACGCTTGCAATTTTTTTGCAAAGGGGGCACAAGTTAAAACGTGGCACAAAAAACGGGTATAGATGCAAATGCCCCAATTTTAAGGGAGTTTTGGGTCGCTTCTGGGAGGATACAGGTATAAGAAATCGAAGACCTACCGTTTTAAAGCTTGAAACTTTTAAATTTGAAATTTAACATTGAATTTTTATTGTTTGATTCGAAGTGGGTATTACAAATTATTATTTCAGTATCTTTGAGAAGTTCATACTTAATTTTAGATTCATTTAGAGATGATTTGAGGTGCTTGAAATCGAATTTTCGAAAACCCACCAATTATTGAGCTTGAAGCTCTTGAATCTGAAATTTCACCTTGAAGATTGTTGTTTGATTCGAAGTGGGTGCTATAAAATATTGTTATAGTTACTTTGAGAAGCTCATACTGAAATTTGGTTACATTTGGAGTTGTTTTGAAGTGCTTGAGATCGGATTTTTAAGCTGAAATTGAAGAAGAAACAAAATCACCTGAATAGTATACCGCAATAGTATACAATACACCATCAAAGTATACTACTAAATTTATATAGTTTACTTCAACGATATACAACTCTACTATAGTCTACTATGATAGCATAATATACTTTAGCTACATATTGTAATTTCAGTAAAGATATATTCAACAGTGGTGGATAATCAGAATTTCATTAATTTCCTCCCGCACTCTTCCTTTTGTTCCTACGTACAAAGAAATGCTTTTATGAGTTTCAAATGAAAAAAAAAAAGACAAGAAAGAATAAAAGCTGCTTATTTAGGATAAAAGAATATTGTTAATAATTTTTAAACTTTTACAAGTATTTTTTAAAGGATATTTTAAGAGAAAAAGATCTTCACGGTAAAAACATGAAACTACTCTATTTCTGCTAAAATCAAGTCACTTGAAGGAGACTTGGTTGGGTATTAAAAGTAAATAGAAAAATAGGTATGATCGGGTAGATAGTTTCAGCCGCGTGAGTATATAGTTAAGAATCCCCAAAAAAAGGCCCAAATTTGAGCTTGACTATAGAAGTCCAAAATTGCACGCATGTCCCCCTTGAGATTGGTCTTAACGGAATGTCCCCGCTTTTTATAGTTTTAGAGAAATGACCCTGTTTTTCACTTGAACTCCATAGTTCTTCAATATTTAAATCTTGAAATTTTTATTTAGAGGTGAAAAATATAAGGTTAATGATCCATTATTGTTAAAATCGTTCAAATGTTAATAATTTGTGCTTAAATTTTTAGTTCAAATACTAATTTATTGATTTACTGTAAAAAGCTCAAAACTATATTGTTGGACCTTAGAAAGTGTTGAAGAAGCCAAAGTGAGCCTTTTAATTTGATACTATTTGACTAAATTGGTGATTTAAGATTATTTGTGTTAGTATTTGAGAGTTTTGTTTCGAATTTGAGATAATTGAAACAGATTTGGGGTAGTTTGATCGAAATTGAAGGTGCAAATTTGAAGAACACTTTGTTAAAACCACCCAGAAAAACTATGACAATCGGGTAGACTTTGATGGACAACTTAACACATAGGTAGGAGTAAATATAGCTTAAACTCTATCAATCCAGTAGAAAAACCTCTAAAGATCAAAACAATACCAACTCGGTAGACTTCGATGAACAACTTGACAGATAGGTAAAGTAAATATGAATGAACTCTACCAATTCTTTACATAAATCCTGGTGAGCAATAATCATGTGGGTGTCTGAAAGTTATTTTTTAAATACTGCGAATTTTAGGGGGCAAGTGCTGAGATAGTCATTTTCAAAGATGCTATTTAGAAATTAGCCAATATTTATTTTGTCCTGAAATTTTAAACTAAAAATCTTAACTTCAGGACAATTTAGAACACTTTTATCCTGAAAAATTAAACCGAAAAACTGAAATCCAGGACGCACTGGCTAATTCTTAAATAGCATCCCTTTAGAGTGGCTACAGTGTGTCATTTCTACCCAATTTTAGGGAGATTCGGCTAAGACCAACTGTTACGGGCCATTCCTGTCAATCACCTATAGAAGTCTTGGTCCAAGCTTGTTCACTAAAGGGATTTTTACTCTCCTTAATCAAGTTTTAATTTAATTACATGGGCATATACAAATTAGTATTAATGAGTATCCCTTTATATCAGGAATTGATCAGAGAATCAGTTATTTCCCTCTCTCTCTCTCTCTCTCTCTCTCTCTCTCTCTCTCTCTCTCTCTCTCTCTCTCTCTCTCTCTCTCTCTCTCTCTCTCTCTCTCTCTCGTTATTTCCCCAATTTTTCTTTCTTTATTTTTCTATGCTTTTTATCCCTTTTTTCGTGGAATTTTAATATAAAGTTTTAACTTAGCAATTTTCTTTCATGTTTTACAATCGGTATTTGAATTAAAATTGTCAATCAATGAATTTTGAAGTTGTTCTGATTCTCCACCATTGACAGCCATTAAAATGCTTCAAAGCTTTGAATTCGAATTTGTATTTTCAAAAACTATTGTTAGTTTGGATTGGTTATTGTTGCAAACAATTGAGAATATTCTTTGGAGTTTGTAGCTCAATTTTGAGGGTGTTTGGTGAATATTATACTTGATTTTGGCTGAATTACAGATTGAAACTCGAAAAAGAAGAATAATAACATATGACATATAATATACTTACGAAATTGTATTAAAATTGTATGTAAATTGTATTGAAGTTGTATTATGTTGTGTGTGTGTGTGTGTGTGTATATATATATATATATATATATTATTATATATATTATTTGAATATTGTATGAAAGTTAAAACATAGTGGTATAATGTATGGATCGCTGTATAAAATGTGTATTTAAGTTATATATACCTTTTTTTTTTACATAAAATTGTTGATACATTTTAAGAGAGGAAATTTTGATTGGAATTTCAAAGAGGAAGAAGAACACACCACTTACAAAATACACACAAAAGAAAAATTGCTTAGAATTTGTATTTAAGTTGTATGATGTTGTAGTTTTATTAAACTGGGTAAAAATAATGTATGAAAGTCGTAGATAAGTTATAAATAAGTTTTATACTATATAATTAGTTATATAATATACGTTTTTAGTTTATATGTTGTTGTAGATGCATCAAATTTGTATCAAATTTATACAATTCTTATTTTTAATTTGTATATTGTTGTACCTTACAAATTTGTATGTTGCTGCTGTCACTTAAAATATCGTTTATCGTGTGAAGTTTTTTTTTATTTCATTAGTAAGTGGTAGAATAAAATAAAAATAACATTCTCGCGCGATGATGTTTTTGAATAACTAAATAATGTGTAATTAATAGATCAAAAAATTTAACCAAAGACTAACAAAGAATTATATGCAATACAATTAATTAGCTTTGTCATTCTTTTGAATTTTGCATGCATTATTCAAACATAATACAGTTAATTCTTTTCATAGGAAAAATAATATAATTGAGAAAGCAAGAATGAAATGCAGAGACAGAGTGCTAACAACGTATAGCTCAAGAACAAGCTTCATGTTGGAAGAAAATGAAAAAACACAAAAGAAAAGAACAAAATAATGAGGAGGAAAAAGAAGTGAATATACTTATTAAAAAAAGGGGGAATCTATAATAGAGAAAATGTTAAGAATTAAAAAGATTTGAACGTTGTTTGAGTATATCACAAAAACTCAGGTAAGAGCAACTCAACCCCCCAGAATTGAGGGAGAAAAATAAGGAAAAGGAGAGGAGAGAAAAAAAAAAAAGGGAAAAGGGTGTAATTGAATCCCTTAATTTAAGGCACTAATTATGAATTGTATATAATTTGTAAGTAATCCTTGTTTAGGGTGGGTAATATATACAATGGTAGGCCTCGAAATAGCATATTAGCATTCCTATTGCAGCTATGGTTTATCATACACGGATAGAGAGAAATATGCGTAGATTTCAGAGGCAAAAGACTGATACCAAAAAGAGAATACGAGATATTGTCCTTCAACTACATATCAAAGGACAACAGAAGGCGAAATGGAAGATCTTAGAAGGTGTAAATAGTTTTCCTCTATGAATAGTTGGCACTCAATAGTATAAGTAGTAGAGGGACTATTGAAATGTACATAACAATTTTGGTTATTGTTCTTGAGTCTAGCTCTTTAGTCCAAAGGGGTTAGAGGAGATGTAATTATCTTTACTGGTTGAATAAAATCTTTTGATATTTGACCCAAAAAAAATATAAAACTAGGACAATTTTGATAAATAAGTTTCAAACATTCTATAGGAAGAAAAAAAACCGTTGAAAGATTTGGTCCAAATATATCCAGGATGCGTTGTAGGCCCAATATAGGCTGAATCAAATTGGTAGAAATAGCGTGGATTACCACTTTTTAATATGGTATTTAGTTTTTATCCATATTTTTAATGTTGAGCAAAAATAACCACTACTCTATTAAAAAGTAATACGAAAAGAGGTTTTTACCCTTTCTTCATAAGTGCTGTGTAAATATTAAGGACACGGTGTCCTTAACATTTACACTGCACACATGAAGTTAATGACGCCATGTCTTTAACATTTACACTGCACATATGAAGTTAAGGACTTGACTGGACACTTTTGTCCTTAATATTTGCAGCATGCACGAAGTTAAGGACACCATGTCCTTAATATTTACACAACACTCATAAAATAAAGGACACTATGTCCTTAATATTTATACTGCATATATGAAGTTAAGGACATGAGGTCCTAAAGTTTGACAACAAAAGGTGCAAATACAAGTTAAGGACATTATATCCTTACCATTTACACTGCACACATGAAGTTAAGGAGGCCATGTCCTTAACATTTACACTGCACATATGAAGTTAAGGACATGAAAGGACACTTTGTCCATAATATTTACACAGCATTCATGAAGTTAAGAACACCATGTCCTTAATATTTACACAACACCCACGTCTAGCACAAGGGTATTTCTGTCCTGGCGGATAAAAATTTATTAAGCACTGGCTAAAAAATAAATATATTATAAACGGTGTGGCTAAAGAGTAAAGACATCTTTAATTAGTGACTAACTGTGCACTTCCCCACCAAATTGCGTCTCCAGGCCCATTCCCGTTCTTGGGAATTTCCTGCGGCCCGACGGTTCCTCCCGGCTGGAAACAGTGACCCGACTGAAGTATCTATGGACTATGAAGCGGAAGAAATTAGCCAAAATGATTTAACTTTTATTCACTTAGGAGTCGTTTAGTTTGGGTTTAAGGAGATTTCATCTCTCTTCAAATTAAGCATTAATTTGCACAATGTTCAGTAGTTATTTTTGTTTCTGTTCATGCATATTATATCCATAAGCCATGCAGAAATTTCTATATCACTTTATTGGGGATATAAAAATATAGAATAAGAATGCGAGTATTAATAATATATGATTGATACACAAGCAAGACAAAATAAACCCTCATAATTGTAACAAAAATATATTTTGCTCAAAAGATAAACACACTTTTATGTTGTACATTGTATATCAGGTTGCAATATATCAAACAAAATATGCAACAAGAAATAATTCTTACATGACTAATCATTGTATTCCTGCATAATTTATCTCTATATCAAACAACCTGATATCATCAAAAAGAAGTAATACAACAAAATCACTAAAACGTCAATATTAGTACCAAAATTTCTTCAAATCTTTAGTAATCTACATATTCACGGACTCAGCTAAGCATCCTTGTGGCTAAGAAAAGTGGAAGATGGATAGGCCTTTTATGGCTGGTCTTTTAAAGGGGCCGTCTAGTAACTTTGGTAAGATGTCTATGAAAATAATGGGATTTTCCAAGGTATTATTAGAACTAGGGGTGTACAAAAGAAACCGACAAACCGCACCATCCCGATAATTCGAGTCAAACCGAGAAAAAAAACCCGACTATAGTTTGGTTTGGTGTTGGAAAAAAAACCCGACCATAATTGGTTTGGTTTGGTTTTAACTAAACAAGTCAAACCGAAACCAAACCAACCCGACATTTCATATATAGAAATTTTAGATATATTTAATATATAAATATATTTATTTGTATGTAATTTATAAATATTTCTTAAACTTTTTCATAATTTTATTTTTTAAGGTATTATTTCAAGGTTGGACTTAGAACTTTTGAATGTTCCAATAAGTTTTATACCATTAATATTAGTAACTTAAATAATGCTAACAAAAGACATTTGACTCAATATTACGAACGGCAATGTATTGAATATCTATTTTTTGTTTTGCAATAAATTAGATAAAAATGCATAACCTGTTTTTATTTTTTCTTTAGCGTTTAGTCATGTAATTAATGCTCCCTTATTAGTCTACTTATTTTAGCATAACTTAGTACTTTTAGATTATGTTTATTTTTATTATGGCCTTTTAATTAGCAATATTTATATTACATAATCTTATTGTCTTTATTGTTTAATATTTTAGGATAATGCCATGAGACATCTCATGTTTTGTATTATTTTCTTGAAAAATACCTTATATAGTTGTATCTTACTAGGATTAAAGAAAAATTTTGAGCACAAGTTATATGTTTTGTTCTACGAAGATTTTACCGGAAAAAAACTTGAATAACCCGAAAACCCGAGAAAATCCGAGATTGAAAACCCGAGTTTTATTGGTTTGGTTTGATCTATAGATTTAATAACCCGACACAATTGGTTTGGTTTGTTAATGGTAAAATCCAAACCAACCCGACCTATGTACATCCCTAGTATTAATAATGCTGAGATTATTTCTTGTCGACTATTGGTGCATTAAAAATAATATGTATTGCATTATTTTTCTTAAAAATTATTTGTTAATAACAATACACCCCATGGTATTGTTGGAAAAGATTGTAAATGGAAGTTCTATCTTTATACATGCTTATTCATGTATTAAAGGTATTGCTAATCATGGGCGAGGCTAAGTTATGATAAGAGTGGTCAATTGACCACCCTTCATCAGAAAATTACACTGTATATATAGATAAAATATTAAATTTTAAAGGTATATAACATGTATTGAACACCCTTTTTCGGGTTCTTTTTAATTCTTTTAAATTTGAACACCCTTAAAAATATTTTCGGCTTCGCCACTGTTGCTAATGCATGGTTTGCTATGTATAAGATAATACTGAATAGAGTGTATCTATAATACAAGTATTAGTTATACATAGGTTAAAAATACTACTATGAAACAATGATTAATAATATCGAAGCTAATATATGTATTATTTCCCGAATACATCCTACTAAACCACCCCTTATAGTTTAGTGGTAATTGTAGTAGTTTTCTGAGGAGTAGGTGTGAGTTTGGTTTTTGCTGTATTCCTGTTACGTATGCGAACAAAGTCCTGCATTAGTAGTTTAAAGAGCGGGAAATACATATAAGGTGTAGGATATCCTTAATGGTATAAAATCTTTTTGGAGAAGAACACACGAATCTTGATTAAAGCGGATAATATCACACTATGTTAAGAATATTTGGTGGCAGAATTTGCCAAAAACTTTCCTTTTCTTACTTTCTCCTCTCATGTAATAGAATCAGGTTTTTAAGAAAACAATTCGCTATCTTTGCAATTACTAACAATGTTAACTTGATACAAGGTGTTGTGCAACACTTAATTTTGCTAAAGTATTAGACCAAAAAGGTACTATGAAACACTTATATTTGCACAGAGTATAAGAGCAGTCTGTTATAGTCAAATAATTCTCAATTTAGTGAGACTTCTTCAGTACAATATATTTTAGATGGATATCGAATCGAAAGTATAATTAAGCATTAGCCGATAAGTAATAGGAAATATGACACTGTATAGCTAAAAATAATAGCCAAAAAAATAATATAAAATTTATATATTTTTTGTGTGTGTATATATATATATATATATATATATATATATACATTCTGTATGTTATATACAAAAATTAGTACAAATTTTATACACTTTTTGGGCTACCAAATATAAATAGCTTTTGGCGTGGGCTAAAAGTAATAATATCCCTAACTAATACTCTAGTATATTTTTGTTGTAAGAAAACAAAATGGAAAAACAAAAAAGTTAAATGTGAACTGTTCACAAGAACAAGGAAAGGAATCAGGACATGATAAAAGTCGAATTGGCGTCCCTATCAAGTATTCGGTAATGAAAATGGTCTCATAACATAAAAGATATGCGTTGAAATATATCCAGTTTCAATAACTTAATAGTCATTTGATTAATATAGTTTCGTCATAATCATGGCTATTGATGAAATAAGTTTTAAAAGAAAACATGAAATGAATTAGGCAAAGATCACTTTTAATTCGCGGCTGAAACTGTTTATATTCGGTAGACGACGTAAAAATACAAAAAAATTGTATATTCTACATAAATATATGTATATATATACAGAAATATATTTTTCGGCTATTATTTTGATAGCGGCTATGCAATGTCATTTTCTCAATAAATTAGTCGGTGTAAAGTGCATTGCCTGGGATACTTAAAATCTGAACGTAAAGTTTGAATATGACTTTATTATAAGACTAAGATTTGGGTATTTTCTAGGAATACAATAACGAATTTCAGCTGGATGCCTGAACGTTATTCATCAATGTAGAAGCAATCATACTTAGTGAATAAGTTTTGACCTTTGTATAGTACTTGGAAACTTGTATTTCACTTCCTTAAAGTACCAGTTGACGAAAAGGAATAAGAAAAAAGCACTATAGCATAAAAGAAAACAAAATGTTTTTTGCTAATTCGTGTACAGAATGTTCAGAATGTGTATAGAATTTGCCAATTCACGTAGGATTCTTTCGTACCAAAAGCTTAATATTCTTCAAAAAGATTGACTAAAACCAATGTCTACCCTGATTGTTTATTAGATTCCACCTATAGTAAAAGATATAACTTATAATGTAATTAACCCCCCACCCCCCAACCCACCCGCAAAAAGGGAAAAAAGCTTAACTTTCCGAGGTCATTTGGTTCGAAAATAAGTTATATCGGGATAATAGTATGAGGATCGAAGATTAAATAATGACGGGATTGTTTTGTAGATATACTTTTATTATTGATTCATTTAACCAAAAATAAAATATGTGAATTTTATACTAGATAAACTTTTATTTTCGATGTTAAGCTTAGTTTTCTTAAAAAGACTTTGGGAGAAAGTTATGAAGAAGAGAGCATATGTCATTCAGTTGTTTTATCGCAGAATTGTTATCCCCAATGCATGTGGTATAAAAATAATATCACATATTTCTACAGATTCATAGTGCAACATGTGTAGAATGTTCCTACCAAAAGGATTACTGTTAAACATATTGCATCAGTTTCAGGGCAAACGAAAGGTAGCAACTAAAATTATCTGCCCAACTCCAGAAGCACAAAACAGACAATGATGTGGAAGCTACGTTAGCAAATGCTAAAATTTATGTATGGTTAATATTCCAATGAAAAACATCATATGTGAACTCAGAAAGTAAGGAATATGGTTCACAGAATGCCATCAGAAAAGTTCTGAGCATAGCGAAGAAATCAAAATGCATCAATGAGATCGTTTTGACTCATAATAAGTGGTTTTAAGCATATAAAAAAGAAAAAGAATCAAATATATAGGTGGTTTGAGTACCAATGTTACTGTCAAGTAGAAACTATATCCAGGTTGCCATGTCTAATTCAGTTATTGACAGTGAGAAGAAGAACTTCAATAAAGGAAATAAGCCAAAACCAGAACTAGAAAACACCTATAGATGCTGTAGAATCAAAAGGTATCGAGACAGAAGCTAAAATAGTGAAAAGAAATGAGGCATGCCAAAGATTCATGTGGAAGCTATGACCTTTTGGTCAGTGGTATAGGAGTTAGGAGATGCTGATTTGAAGCTTAGAATTCCCAGTTTCAGAAACTAGACCCTACTGTTGAATCCGGATGTTGCTATGAATTCTTATCGACCAAATATTAATCCCTTTCGAACATAAATAGTTTTATACTAATACCATGCTAATCTATGTATCTAATGAGTTCTTTGTGAAAATTTGGTCCCTAGCAAATGAGGATATGAGGATTCCGGGATATTTTATCCTACCTTAAGTATGACGTAGAAACTAGCTCAAACATCTTCTGATCAGCCAAAATCCTACTTCAACACCATAATCAGTCCAAACCCCTTCAAAGATAATCTTATAATGCACTGATCAGTGTATTCACAAAGACATATTGATAGTGGTAGCACTAAAAAAGGGACAGCCCGGTGCACAAAGCATCCTGCGTGAACGCAGGATCCGAGGAAGGGTTGCACCCCAAGGGGTGTTAATGTAGGCAGTCTATCCTGATGCAAGCATCAGTGGCTGATTCCATGGCTTGAACCCGTGACCTATAGGTCACACAGAGACAACTTAACCGTTGCTCCAAGGCTCTCCTTCTTTGATAGTGGTAGCACTAGAGGAGTCAAATAGATATGAGAGCTTCATATAATGTTCTACGTAGAAGCAAATGGAAAAGTAAATGCAACTGATAATCTATAGCAGGGGAAAGGAACAAAGACATGAACCAATGAGATTCTTATTTCATATTGTCTTCTGGAGTAGGCAAACAGGAAAGCAGAGTTTGATAAGTAATCCTCGAAAAGGCTATAGCAGGGGAAATAAACAAAGACATAAACTTATAAGTTGAAAGCATAATTAGAAATGCAATCCTCCAAAAAGCATTTTCAGCAGTAAACTGCTAGAACAGAAGTGCACCAGCATAATAAATTAGAATTTAGAGCACATGGCTATCCAACCAAACAGAAGAACATAGGCCAACAGCTTTCGGCACCTATAACAACCTTAGTTTCATCTTTACTTTATCAAATGATGGCTGAAAGGATCAGTCTTTCCCTTCCGAGAAATGATATTACAGCAAGATTTGCTAAACCAACAAGTTTTGTTCAGTTTATCAGGCAGGGGGGGAGGGGAGAAGAAGGAAAATTAAACCGTAGAAGGCAGCTCATTTGACAAAATTGTCATTGAAGTATGATCAATGAACTACGCGTAAATCCAAACTGATAAGCCACATATATTCTCAGTATTCATTCTGTTCTAGTTATGCTTATTGCATTCCAATAGTTGGAAGCAATGATGCCAATTAAAAGATACAGATGTTCTTTGCATTTAAATGAAATAATGTAACAACTTGAATCATATAGTAACAGCAATTAGGCAGTTACTACCAAAACAAAACAATAACAATATGAAGAACAAAGATCAAATCTTTATACTTTCTTTTCAAATCATAGAATGAGTTTAGAAGTTAAACCATCAAAATAAAAATTAATTTTTATGTGTCCATTCTGCTCTATTTAGGCACATTTCACTCCAATAATTAAAACAATGCTGCCAACCAACAGATCACACTTTGCATTCAAATAAAATGTTGTAACGAACCTAACAATTTGATCAATCATACAACCACAACAATTTGAAGGAGAGCCTTGGCGTAACTGGTGAAGTTGCTGCCATGTGACCAGGAGGTCACGATTTCGAGCCGTGAAAACAGCCTCTTGCAAAAATGCATGGTAAGGTTACGTACAATAGACCCGTGTGGTCCGGTCTTACCCTGGATCCCGCGCATAGCGGGAGCTTAGTGCACCGGGCTGCCCTTTATACAACTACAGCAATTACTACCAAAACCCAACAATAACAAGAAGAACAAAGACTCAATTTTTATACTTCTTTTCAAATCATAGATTGAGTTCAGACGTTAAACCATCAAAATACAAACAAATACACAGAAAACCCTCTAATTCTTCCAACAATTTCATACAAACTGAGGGAAAAGTATACAAGCCAAATAGTCTACTTCTTCTTGGTAGCTTTCTTCTTCTTAGGAGGAAGAATAATCTCTCCTTTGAGGGTAGGAATTTGCATAATCTGTGATAACCCACTAAACTTCTTCCTGAACTTTTCAACCTGGTCAGCATCCACAAGTAGCGCCGAACGACTACCTAAGTAAAAAGGATGATTACCTGACCAAACATCAACTGTGTACTCATTCTTAGTCCCGCCTGTTGTCATCACCTGCTCTCCGTTACAGTAAACCTTAGCATTGTCGTAGAATTGCGGGTGTATATCCTTCTTCCTGCAGCTCCACCTCATCTGATTGCTCCCTATTCCCACCTGCAAAATTCAAATTTTCAAATATCGTAATCTCAATTATAAACTAGTTTAATTTGATTATTAGTTGCTAATATAAAATTTTGATAGGAGAGTACCTTTTTGAGGGAGAGTGGAGGAGGAGAGGCATTTTTTTGGAGGAAAGTGTTGGAGAGAGTGAGCGCCATTGTTGGGTATTCCAGAAAATGAATGAGAGATGGAGAAAGGAGCAATGGATTAGAATGCTTATCTGAGATTACTGGGCTGGCTAATGTAATGGGCCACATATTTACCTAGTTGGGCCATTACTGGATCAACTTCGGCTTTTTTTAACATTTAGACCTGCCACAAACTATTTACGTCTGGTAGCCAAAAAATTATATAAAATTTGTATAGTTTTGTATATAACAAACAGAATGTGTATATGTGTGTGTGTGTCTATATATACAAAAAAACATATATTTTTCGACTATTATTTTGAGAGCGGCTATACGTGTCTTTTTCCCATCCACACTTTTCTATAAACTGGATCACTTAAAAGACTGGCCTGCAAAACATTGCAAAAATATAACACTTTTAGGGGTAATCTTTAATTTTTGACCCCCGCTTGCCCAAGAACAGAACTTGAAGTTCAAAAGCTAAAAATGTATCCTATGGGGCATCCGAGAGACAACACATTATTTTTCCTGCTTAATCTATAGGTAAAAACATGTAAACTTACTTCACTAGTTGTGTATTTAATTATGGCTCAATGTCATAATTAGTTGCTTATTTTCCCAAGAAAGGAACTTAAAATAAGGTGTTATGCTTACGGCATAATAAGGATTCAAGTTAATTATGCTAATTGCTTAAAAAAAATTATGTTATCAATATATTTTAACCAGTTATCACTGAAGGCGAGAATTATCAATATATTTTAATCCATAACAAAGCACTAGAATACTGTCTCTGATAAATAACATGTTAAGCAAGTTCCTAAAAAACATGATGTAACTTTTTTTCCACGTATAACTAAATAAAGGCTAAAATCTACTTCACTCCAATCTTTCTCAGGTGTTAGCATTTTGACATTATTGATTCTACTCTCTTCAATTTCCATGATTAATCTTGTCCCTTGCTCTCCTCCACTTCTCTACATTCACTAGCCTTGCATACATTTTTCTAATCTTGTTAAGCCTTTGGGACTGCTGCAGTATTATTTCAGAAACAGAAGGACTTTCACTCAAAATAATCTCATATCCATCTCTATATGAATCCATTCCTTCAGATAATAGTTGCCAGAATAAGCCGCCGGCCGCCGCGCCACCACCTTTAGCTGACCAATATATACTGGAATAAACAGTGTTGAAGACTATGTCTCTTTGTTCAGGTGTAAAACCAACACCTTTGTATGTTTTACCAAACTCAGCAAATATTAGAGGTTTCTTGAGAATTGATTGAGCATCTTGAATATGCACTTTGAGCCAATCGTTTAGGAAATTAAGTTGGGCTTCATCATCTTGCCCAGTCAACCTACATGAAATATCATGTGAATTGTAAAATTTCATGAAAGAAATGTATTTGGTATGACATAAGTCATTTTTCAGAAAATATTTTCCACTAATCAACTTTGGCGCAACTGGTAAAGTTGATGTCATGTGACTAGGAGGTCATGGGTTCGAGCCGTGAAAACAACCTCTTGCATAAATGCAGGGTAAGGCGTACAATAGACAGTTATGGTCCCGCCATCTCGCCCTTCCTCGGACCCGGCCCATAGCGGAACTTAGTGCACTGGGCAGCCTTTTATTTTCCACTGACCAGCCAAACACTAGGAAATATTTTCTTTGCAGGAAAATATTTTTTATAAAAAATGACTTTGTCGTACTAAACATGCCAAAAAACAAAAACTAAGAGAGGCTATTTGGATAAATACCATTGATCAGGGTATGAGTGAACAGTGACAAAATCAATTTCTGGAATTTGATTATTTGCAATGAAATCTGTTCCAACAAGAAAGTTTGGATTATATTGCTGCTTCTGAGCATCTGAATGTCCATAAAATCCTTCCAGTCCAGCTTCTACTAGGTGATTATTGTCGATGGATTTAATGTATGAAGCCATTTCTGTAATCCAAGTCTGTAAAACAAGTACAACTGATTAATTCACTTTCACTCTTAATCATGGAAATTAGTACCAAAAATTGAATCCTACATTACAACTAACAAAGTCACAACTAAATTGTAATATCCGCCCTGAGGTAGATCTACACATAATATGCAACAGTAGGGGTGCACTCACTGACCATTCTCGGAACTAGGGATCTTTACATAAATAGCCGGCCAGATTCATTATTTTACTTTTTCTAGCATAGATTACACTAATTATATGCGGTTATACTCATATATGGATTAGATAACAGTAATTTTTAGTTTAAGCAGTTGGTTGGAACAGTCGGAGGTAGAGTGTTGGGACCGGGTTCGGCTGAACCCAGTAACTTTGATTCGAACCCTGTGTTTGTCTTACAAAATGCATTGAATATGTATAAATGATTAATTTAAACCCAGTAACTTTTAACGACTAGAATCCCGAACCCATAAGCTTAAAATCCTGGCTCCGCCTCTGGATTGGAAGGCTATTTATGTTAAATAATTCAACTATACTAGTTAAAAGTCTTTAAAGTTTACCCCAAGTCAAGCACACTGTCACAAAAGATGGTACTACCATTATGTGAAAACTGATTCACTACCTAATTCAGAGAGGGGCCAAATAGGTAAGGATTCAGTGCCTAATCCTACTAAGCTATCACAAGAAAAACAGGACTTTCCACTAAAGTTTACCAACTTCTAACTGCCACAATGAGAGGCTGAAAATAACACTTGATTTTGGCATGAAGTTATCTTCATAATTATGTGGATGGACAGGACAATACAATACAACACATAATCATAGTAAAAGTTGAATCTTTCAGTAAACTCAGTGCATTAACCATTTCTAACCTTATTAATAATAGACTTATCTGTGAATTATATATATCTAACACAGGAGATTATGTGAAATTTTTAGGCAAAATGAAGAAACATGGGATTTAAAATTGTTATTTTCTAAGGCAAAAAGAAGAAAGAAGTGTCATTACCTGGATAGTAATTCCTGATGGATCTGAAGGACATCTGGGCTCATTCATAAGCTCCCAAGCCATTATTGTGGGATCATCTTTGTATGCAACTCCAGTTATGCTGTTTCTTCTTGTTAAAACTGCCTATTTTAGAAATAAATATTATTGATGGAAAAAAAAACCATATTTTTAATACTTTTAACATAATGGTTAGCTTTGGTTAGTCAAAAAACAATATGTTGTCGTTACATGTATGGAAAGTACAACTCTTAAACAGAGTCGCATGTACATATGTCACGTTTCACCGGAATAATAAAGCAGACTACTCGCTATAACAGGTTAAATTATAGTAATAATTAAAAAAAAATTACATTGTGAATGCGTTACATTTAATTATAAAAAAGGCTTTTCTGCCATCTTTTTTATTGAAGAAAGGTAAAGAAAACACAGTAAAATTTGCATACTATACCTTAATGTGGTTTTTGAAGTAGCCCTTAACAACATTGTTTGAAAAGAAATCATCCTCTGATTGTAAGGATTCACCCTGACTTTTTGCCCATTCCACATATTGTTTCCTTCCTCCAAAATCCTTATAGTTGTTAACCAAGCTCAAGATTAGCTTAATCCCATTTTTCCCAGCTTCAGATATGGCAAAATCCAAACCCTTCCAAAAATTTTAAAAAAATATCAGACCTCATTAACTCAGAGAATAACACATAATTACAGCCAGTGAGCTTTTATCGTACGGGTTCAACTGAACTCAATATTTCGATCATAAATTTATATGTAAAAAATCACGAAATCTCAATAAATATTAGATTCTGAACTCATAATTCCAAAAGTATGTAAATTTGCGTACTGAGAATTGAAACCATCAAAATTTAAATCCTGAATTCACACAACATTCTTATTGCCCGAAAAAAAAAAAAAAAAGAACCCCAAGAAATTCTCAGACAAACAACAACAACAACAACAATAATAATCCAGTAAAGTAGTGTGTACGCAGACCTTACCCCTAACTTGGAGGAGTAGAGAGGTTGTTTCTGCCGGACCCTCGGCAAAATTCTCAGACAAAAATATTAGAAAAAGAAAAGAAAAAAATACCTGAAACATTTTTTCATTGTAGGATCCAGGATAGTATTGAAGAGGTGAATATCCACCATCACTAAAAGCCCAAGTTCTTCCAACAGTAAGGCCATGGTTTGCAGCTTCTTGAAGAGCAGAAGAAACTTTATCTCTTTGGGATGAATCAGAGGCAATATACATAAGCCAATAAGCATTGAATCCATTTGCATAAAATGGACTCTCATTTAACATGAAATGCACATCTTTTGTTGTTATAAATCCATCCCTTACCATAGCTGCTCTAACATGTAAAAACAAGTAGAGGAACAGGAAAAAAAGACCCCATATCTTCATCTTCCTAAATTAATGTCAGAAAATTTAAGATTATGTCTCTCTTTTTCTCTCTCTCTAGTGACTCAAGGAAAGAACTTAAAATGATCAGTTTCAAACAGAGAAGGGAAAGTCCATAAAAGTTAACTTCAGGCTGTTCATATACTTGTGTACGTGCCGTCAGATCTCTCTATAACAGCATCCTTATATAACAGTCTTTTTTTATAAAAGTTAGATTTTTTTCGGAACCGATTTTTTATGTTATGTTATAATATATGTCTTCTAACACTTCACTATGACAAACGTGACTGTTATGGAAAGGTTTGACTTTATGCCGTTTGACAGTTTCTTGACTATTTGATCCCATTTTTTATTTTCTTAATTTTCACTCTCCGCAAAGTATCTTGAATCTATATTCTTTTCTTTACCATTAATGAAAGTTAAAATATATTAATTGTAGTTTATTTTGTTTCACAAAGTAATTATGCGGATCTTAATAAAACCATAGAAATTGCGTAATGGGTATAACAGTTGGGAAAAAAATGACATGGAAATTTTCAAGAAGAGCTTCTATTTGCACGTTACAATCATAAATGTTATGGACAATAATGATTTTGGACTACTCTTTTGGTAAAACGAAATGACTTCCTTTTTCTTCCGTGTTTTTTACAGAATAGTTTCTTCTTGTAAATGGTAAAACAGATTTTCACCGAACCAAAAATGGTAAGCTGTGCTATAAAACCTAAAGGAGCCCTGTTCTCATTAATAATAATAATAATAATAATGGCTTATAAATATCTCATCGTATTCATTGAAATGAAGGCATAACGTACCATTTCATAATGCTTCTTGTTGTTGGCTCAATGCCATATCGTGATGATCAAGATTAATATCTTTCTCTCTTATTTTTTCTTGTTCTTTTCTTTCTTTTAAAACTTATTCTAATTTGGGATAAGCCGGCAAAATAGAGGGTAAGTGAAAGGGGAAAAATAAAAAGATTTTTATAAATGGATTCTGCTCGAGCATTAGTCTAGTTTATCAAACTCTTTGTTCTCTCTGAAATGGTAAAATTGTGGTTCAATTTTGGAATCAAAATGTTGAGTTCTTTTTTGTTATCTTGCTAAAGGTGTTTTTGTATTCTAGGTAGAAGTTTGGTAGTGAAAAAAGAATTACTAGAAGTCATGATTCTTTCATTTATTACCCAAATAATCAAAATGTTTTGGGGTAAGTTAATCTAACACAACCAAGATACTAGAAAAGTATGGAAAAGTGGGTAGGTTAACAATTAATCATCCCATGCGCCAATGCTTTGGCCAAAAATCACGGCAAAAAAAAAAAAAAAAAACTAAAATTTAACTAAACAAATTATCACACAAATCACGGATATACTAAGTTAATGTCCATTTAGTTTAGAAAAAGTTCTCAGAAAAGTTGACCAAATACTGAGACAATAAATCTTTCGCATTACAAGGGTCAAATTTATTATTTCGGTGAGTTTAGACCGTAATTTTTCAGTAGATTTTCAAAACAATTAATATAAATGTTCTTTGAAGGCATATGTTATTCCAAAAAAAATAATCTAAACACAGGATCTCTTCAAATATATTTCAAACTTAAAGCTTCTTCAGTTGTATAATTTAAGTGAACTTTTGACCACTACTTTATTTTGACTGTATCTCACTGTTTGACCTTCATTAGATTATATTGATTAAGGTACTATATTGTAATATTGTTCCCTGTTAGCTTAATTTGGGAACTGGGATCTTAGTGGATTAAAACCAGATCCTTGATACATGCTTCCAATTTCCAGATCGAGAAAGTGGAAATAAATAAACTACGAAAGGTTATAAGAACAAGTTATCTTTTGCGTGTCTTCTGATTATCATATTTTATTTCATTGTCTCATTTTTTTTTCATAATAGAATTTGATAATCCCCGTGAGAAGCAATCATCAAGCAACCAACCAACACGGGTTGCGGTCGAGTGATAAGTACTCTTTTATCCTTAACCAGAGCTCCCGGGCTTCTTTATACCCAGAGTTGCTAGCTGAACAACAATTTTTTCCCTTTTGCTAAAGCCATTATGTTAGGACCGAAATAATCAAGTGTCATGCGGAAATTAGCAAAGCAAACCTTCAACGACGATAAATCAGACAACAAAGAGAAATATACTAAAAAGAGACACAAACATTTAACGTGGTTCGGTCAATTGACCTACGTCCACAGCGGAGATGAGCAATCCACTATAATAAAAGAGAATACAAAATATCGAGAGAACAACCTCACGAAGAGGCAAACACAAGTGACACACTAACACTTGTCCCGTAAAGTTCTCCCCCTAAACACGACTCTCAAGCCCCATATGGCTATATTGTGGATGCTCCTGAATGAGAAGGACGGATCTTCAATTAATAAAACCCCTAATCTTTTCCTACAAGAAAAGGGACCAGCCAAATATGGAAGAATTATATTTTCCTTCTAGGAAAAGAAAAATCCAATTATGATAATATGTTGTCCAATCATTCATGAGATAGGAAAATCAATTATGATAAGAAAATCAGAACAAATACCTAACACATTCAATACTGGCCATACTAATTCGGGCTCGCGCCATAAAAAGTCTATTATGAAGGTTTGGTATACTCCACAAAAGAAGACGGCTCGAACTCGAGATTTCTAATCAAATTACCACAACGCTTTAGGGGTAATAAAAAAAAACTACTAATACTGACTAGAGAATAAGGACAATAAATTTGGAGAATCCTCACGAGTGTCAAAGATAGGTCACGGGGTGCTTATGAGTTCCGAGGAAGGTTGCCATATAATGACAATATACTTCTGCAGGTTTATGCCAAACTTCAAATTAGGGTCGATATTGTTTTTTACCAAACCTCTGAACAAATGATGATCAGGACGGCAAGTGCGTTGAAATTGGTTTTTTTTTTTTTTTTGGTCCACTATTTCTAGTAGTATCCATTAGAATCTTTATGCATGCACAAAAGGCCAGAGCCTAAAAAAAATTTGTATGCATAGTACATGCACCAAGTGCAATAATTAACTTTAGTTTAACAAGAACTAGTGGAAATTAAATTACTTAGGTTTTGGTTTACATTTTTAATTAATCATAAAGTTTTAATATGACTTATAGAATATATTTTCTTGTTTTTGATTTTTTATAAAATATGATGCTATTATACTTGAGTATAAAAGTGAATAATCATTAAAAATAATTTCTTATTGACAAAGGAATTGAACTCTTAATCTGGTCAGACTATTTGCACTCTTTCACTACTAGAAATCCGGTAAAAAGCAACCACAAAAAGCGACCAAAGTTGGTCGCTTATAGGCCTAAAAGCGACCAAAAAGCGACCAAACATGCCTGGTCGCAATATAGCTGGTCCCTTTATTTTAGGGACCAAAGTTAGTCGCTAATTAGCGACCAACTTTGGTCTCTAAGGTAAAGGACCAAATATTCCAGGTAAAGACTATAGCGACCAGCTTTGGTCGCTTTATTATTTTAATAATATAATTTTGGCGACCAAAGTTGGTCTCTAAATGNAGGGATTGGAGCCCTAATGTTGGCTAAAGGGAAAAATGCTCAACTCAGGGATTGGAGCCATAATGTTGGCTAAAGGGAAAAATGCTCAACTCAGGGATTAGAGCCCTAATGTTGGCTAAGGGAAAGATGCTCAACTCAGGGATTGGAGCCCTAATGTTGGCTAAAGGGAAAAATACTCAACACAGCGATTGGAGCCCTAATGTTGGCTAAGGGTAAAAACGCCCAACTCAGGGATTGGAGCCCTAATGTTGGATAAAAGGTAAAAAGCTCAACTCAGGGATTGGAGACCTAATGTTGGCAAAAGTCAACTAGGGAATGGAGGCCCAATGTCTAAAAGGCCCAACTCAGGGATTGGAGCCCTAATGTTGGATAAAAGGTAAAAAGCTCAACTCAGGGATTGGAGACCTAATGTTGGCAAAAGGCGACTAGGGAATGGAGGTCCTATGTCTAAAAAGGCACAACTCAGGGATTGGAGCCCTAACGTTGGCAAAGCATAAAAGATTGATATTGGGATTCTAAACGATCAATTTTTGAATTTTCTTCTTCTTTTCTTCTTTTTTTTTCATTTTTAATAGGATGCAGGAAAGAACTTGGAGGAAACTTCCCTTTTTGGATTGATTATTTTTTGCAAAGCTGTTTCAGCACCTGCGCATTTCTTTTCCTTTTGCTGCACCTGCTTTTGCGCGATTGCCTGGATTGCACCTGTTTCAATTTTCAAACAGAGAACAATTGTAATTTGAAATGGTGGTTGGTTTTGTGGCCTTGATTGCTTGATCCCGGCCTAGCTTCTGTCGAGAACCTCTGCTGCTTGCTGGTTTTGAAGATTAACCTCTCTTTCAAGCCGAAGGACTCAACTTTTAAGATTTCATGACGACTCGCCTGTGTGGGGCTTCGACCTTTTTAACTTTATTCGGCCTTTAAGACCTTTGTCCTTGACTTTTCTTTTTCTCTTTCACCAACTTTGATTTCAAAGCATCCGCCATCATGGCCAGTCGGGATTGACTTGATGCACTCGCTGAGGCTGGCTACTTTTCTTTAGCTTTTGTTAGGGAGAGCCCTGTAATGCCAGTCCTGCCACCTTTTCTTTGTATTAATTTCGGTAACAGAGTTAGACCGAAAGGGATTTCAAGGAAAAAGTAGAAAAAGGCAAGAAAACGAATTTAAAGAGAAGCGTCTCTTTCGAGGAGAAAAGAAGGACTTATTAGGGGTGCATGCAGGCTTCAAATAGACTTGACATGCTTCTTGGACTGGATGCCTGACCCCGCACAAACTTTCCACACTTCTTATAAACTCATTGACCCATGATTCAGATCCAGGGAATCTTGCCAGGACTCTTTCAATGGTGGGAGATGTCTTCTCTTTGGCCGACGGTGCCCTTTGCGGGTTTTCACCAGTCGAACTCTCTCATTTCTCTTCTCATCGTCGCCCAATAGTGCTCTTTACGAGTTTTCACTACGCGGACTCTCTCATTTTCAATTTCTCTACTCACTGTCGCCTTATAGTGCCCGTAGGTTTTCACCGATAAGACTCTCTCATTTTATTTCTCTCAATTTGATTGCATCAGATTCCAACAATGATGTTTTCAATTCTCACGCCTTTGCCAATTGATCGGAAGGACTTGGACAAGGTTTTTTGGGTAAAAAGAATCTTGGATGGAATTACAACTTTGGAACCATTCTGGTGGGCTCATTGCCGAGCCATTATATCATCTGCCCCAGTTGCACTTTTTGGGGAAATTGGGATTTTTGTTTTGGTGTAACTGAACCCCTGAGAGAGGCTGCCTACGTATCCTTTCGGATTAAGTCATACGTAGTTCAGGGAAATATTTGTTTTGGTTGTTTTTTTTTTGTTTTTGTTTTGTTTTGTTTTTCTTCTTCTTCGTTTTTTGTTTTTCTTTTTTCCATTTCTTTTTCTCTTTTTTTTCTCTTTTTTTTGTTTTCCTTTTTTCTTTCTTCTTCTTTTTTTTTGTTTTTTTTTTGTTTTTTCTAATTAGTTACTTTCCGGGTTTCCTAAAGTAGGGTCAATTCAAAGTAAGAGTTAACCGGCTTCAAATGGGTTCGCAAACGGTTGATAATGTTTGGGTAGTCG
>NW_017675190.1:6278-14367 GCF_001879085.1 Nicotiana attenuata | reverse complement strand
CTATTCTAGTTTAGTAGAAAGTGGAAGAAGTAGTGGGGGGGGGGGGGGACTTCCTTTTTGGTTGGTTCCCCGCTGCAAGCTATTCCAGCATTGTGCCTTTCTTTCTCTTTTTGTTTGTATCTCTTTTTTTATGTTTCTTTTGATTTCATTTTTTTGAAATTTCAAGAAAGAACAATTGTTAGTTTGAAACGGTGGTTGGTTTTGTGGCCTTGATTGTTTTTGATCACTTGATCCTGGCCCAACTTCTTTGAAGAAGATCTCAACTGCAACTATTTGCTCCCTGAGGATTGATTCATTTCAGGCCCTGGAGAACCTCTTATTTTTCCAGACTTTGCCATGATGGTCGGTCGGTGGAACTCAACTTTCAATTTTATTTCGCCTTCGTAGGCCTTTCCTTTCTGATTCTCTTTTCTTTTTCTTTTCTTTTCTTTTCTTTTCTTCGAAACATTGGGGAACTTTTGGCTCCTCAAACTTTGCTGTAATGGCTAGTCGCGCGGGACTTAACCTTCTCCAACTTTATTTTGCCTCCGTAGGCCTTTCATTTTTGACTTCTTTCTTCCAACTTCAATTTCTGAGCATTTGGGCACCTTGGCTTTTCAAACCTTTGCCGAGACGGTTAGCCATGTGGGACTCAGCCTTTTCAGCTTCATTTGCCTTTATAGGCACTTCAATTTGATTTTCTCCTTCCAAGATTTTTAATTTTGAAGCATCGGCTGCCATGGTTAGTCGGGATTGGCTTGATGCACCCGCTGAGGCTGGGTACTTTTCTTTAGCTTTTGTTAAGGAGAGCCTTGTAAAACCAGTCCTGCCACCTTTTCTTTGTATTAGTTTCGGGAACAGAGTTAGACCGAAAGGGAAACAAAAGGCAAGAAGATGAATTTAAAGAGAAGCGTCCCTTTCGGGGAGAAAAGAAGGACTTATCTGGGGTGCATGCAGGCTTCAAATAGACACGACATGCTTCTTGGACTGGATGTCCGAACCGCGTAACCTTTCCAAACTTCTCATAAACTCATTGACCCGTGTTTCAGATCCAGGGAATCTTGCCAGGACTCTTTCAATTGTGGGAGATGTCTTCTGTTCGCCGACGGTGCCCTGTATGGGTTTTCACCAATCGACCTCTCTCATTTCTCTTCTCACCGTCGCCCGATAGTGCTCTTTACGAGTTTTCACTAAGCGGACTCTCTCATTTTCAACTTCTCTACTCACCATCGCCTTATGGTGCCCGTAGGTTTTCACCGATAAGACTCTCTCATTTTATTTCTCTCAATATGACTGCATCAGATTCCAACAATGATGTTTTCAATTCCCACGCCTTTTCTAATTGATCGGAAGGACTTGGATAAGGTTTTTGGGTAAAAAGAATCTTGGATGGAATTACAACTTCGGAACCGTTTTGGTGGGCTCATGGCCGAGCCATTATATCATCTGCCCCAGTTTCACTTTTTTGGGGGAATTGGAATTTTTGTTTTGGTGTGACTGAACCCCAGAGAGAGGCTGCCTACGTATCCTTTCGGAATCAAGTCAGACGTAGTTCCGGGTTCCAAAGAGGGTGATCAAAGAAGAGTAACCGGCTCAAAGGGTTTGCGAAAGATTGATAGTGTTTGGATAGCACGAATGAAAGCCTTCGTCATCTCAATTGAACAAAGTCATTGCTGCAGAAAGCCTAGACATAGTACCTTTTTGCTGCATCCGTATTCACAACTGCTTCGGGATCATTTCCTTCGATATCGCCCAGATACAATGCTCCTCTCGGCAATGTCTTTCTGATGATGTATGGACCCTTCCAATTAGGAGCGAATTTCGTTTTTGCTTCCTGATGATGGGGAAGAATGCGCCTTAACACAAGTTGTCCCACTTAAAAATTCCTAGGCCATATTTTCTTGTTATAAGCACGGGCCATTCTTTGTTGGTACAACTGCCCGTGGCAGACCGCAACCATCCGCTTTTCATCAATCAGTGTCAACTGTTCCACACGGGTCTTGACCCATTCACTATTCTTGATTTCTGCTTCAACAATGATCCGGAGAGAAGGGATTTCTACCTCTGCAGGTATTACAGCCTCAGTTCCATAGACCAAAAGGTATGGGGTTGCTCCTACCGATGTGCGCACCGTGGTGCGATATCCCAATAATGCAAAAGGCAACTTTTCATGCCATTATCTGGAGCTTTGAATCATCTTTCTCAAAATCTTCTTGATGTTCTTGCTTGCTACTTCGATGGCACCATTGGCTTTAGGTTAATTCTCAAATTGTTCGAATTCTCGATTGATTTTCCTAAAAGCCTCTTCTTCATCATATTCCGGTTCTTGATTCATTATTTCATAATTAGACAGCGTGTTTGGATCTGTGCATGAAGTCCGCAAGCATGTCATGTTATTTAAGGCCGCATTATCAGAACTGAAAGAAAAAGTAAAAAAGAAGAATAGCAAAATCAGAAAGAATAAAGAGAGATGAATGATGAAATATTGATTTCATTTCTTGGAATTTGAAGATAACAGGGTTTTCATTTGGAAATTAAAAGACAAGAAACTAAAGAAAACACCCGAGTTACACCCTGGAATAACTCGCGATGCAGAAAAAGTGGCAGGACAGGTGTACTGGGACTCCCGCCTGATTGGGAATGGCGTAGCCTTTGAATTCTGCAGCTTGGCGTTTGGTCCCATATACAGCACCTCAGCGGTGCTGGAGCCCTCTCCTGGCTGAACCATGTGGATTTCATATAGTATCTTTCTCATTGCCCCACATATCTCTTCAATCTCTTCGGCCATAAAGGCCTCATCCTCTTCTTCTTCATTGTATTTTGGCTTGACAAAGGTCTCATACAGATGTGGCAGTGGCTGAGGTAGAACCCTTCCATCATTCTTTCTCTCATCCTCCCACTCTACATCATCTGGGGTGGGGTGAAAACCTATCCCGAAGAACTTTTTAGTTGTTGGCAGGGTCACTGGTTCAGATATTCCTTGCGGAGCTTTTCCAAGTCCCTTCCCTGGCTTGAAACCATGTCTGATCATTTCTTTAGCCATCATAATCGAGGCATTGGATAGGAAGGGTTGGGGACACGGGTTTCCTTCTTCATGCTGGTCCGCAATGCTTGGTAGACTATGTGTTCACTGCCTTCCCTCGCTTCTAGGCATGGGACAGATGGGTCCCGATAGATTGACTGTTCATCCTCTCCGTGAACCACGATCTCCTGATCCTCGTGTTCAAATTTTACCATTTGATGGAAGGTAGAGGGTACAGCTCCTGCAGCATGGATCCAAGGCCTTCCTAGAAGAAAATTATAGGACGTGTCCATGTCTAGCACTTGGAAAGTCATCTCGAAGTCCACCGGGCCAATGGTCAAGATTAGGTCAATTTCTCCAATGGTGTCTCTTTTGATACCGTCAAAGGCTCTCACACAGACATTGTTGGGATGAATCCTTCCAGTCCCGATTTCCATACGCTGTAGTGTGGAGAGTGGGCAAATGTCCACCCCAGAACCTCCGTCTACCATGACCCTCTTCACGTAGTATCCTTCACATTTGACAGTTAAGTGCAGGGCTTTGTTATGTGCAGCGCCTTCCGGAGGCAAGTCATTTTTGCTGAATGAAATCTGGTTGATAGCGAAAAATCTTTCTGCCATTCTTTCCCACTGTTCCACCGAAGTTTCAGCAGGCACGTATGCTTCATTCAGGGTCTTCATTAAAACCTTTTGGTGCTTAGGGGATTTCATCAGCAATGACAACAAGGATTCTTGTTCAGGATACTTTCTCCATTGATCAACCACCTCATAATCGGCCATCTTCATTTTCTGAAAGAAAGCTTCCGCTTCCTCGGCACTTACAGGTTTCTTGGATGGGAAACGCCTTCTGGTGGCATTGTTCACTTCTTCGATGTTGGAGTATTTCTCAACGAGGTGATTTTTGGGAAGTTCCCCCAAGATTTCTTTACCCTTATACGTAACCAACGTTTTATGGTAATTCCAAGTCACCGCGGAAGGATTGGTTATAGGCTTCTGTGGTGCGCGTCCAATAACCACGGGCTCATCCAGCCTTGATGGTATAATTGTCCCCCGCACCACATAGGCTCCCTTGGGTACGTAGATCTGCGCTCCCTTTTCAATGCAAATCTCTTTGGAGGGCTCAAAATCAACTGTTTTTCTTTGCGGCCTCATGGAACACAAAGAACACCATCTTTGGGAGGCATTGCCTCCGTTCCTGTTTCAGCTTTCTTTTCTGGTTCTGACTTGGTGACTTTGCTCTTCTTTTCCCCTTTATCTTGCTTCGGGGCAACCTTTGGCTTTCTTTCCGCATCATCAATAGCAATTATGGCCTTTAGTGCCAGATTAAATTCTTTATTTTCGCATGTCATCCCGATTACTGGCCCGTTATTGTGGGCTGGCAGTGGGTTATTAGTCACATTGGGGACATCCTCATCCCTTAGCACTATCTTGCCCCTGTTCAATCAAGTCTTCCACGACTCTTTTCAAAGTCCAACAGTTTTCTGTATCATGCCACTCAACTCCTAAGTGATAAGCGCATCGGACACACCGCTGATAGGAAGGTGATTCTGGGTTTTGCCTGTTTGGAGGTATGGGCTGCAGCAGACCCATTTGAACAAGCTTCGGAAACAGACTGGAGTAGGGTTCACCGATTGGTGTAAAATTTGGCCTCCTGGGTGGTTCACGAGGACGGAAGTTATTTTGTGGAGGATGGGGGTTATAGTGGTTTTGGTGAGGAGGTTGGTTTTTTTGAAATGGAGCTTGGTTTCTATTGGCTTGTTGCTGCGGCCGAGCAAAGGGTTGAGCATTCATGACCGCATACGGTTGAGGAGCATAAGCCATGTCATGGTGAGGGTAGCAATGTTGAGGGGTTCTTTCCGAGAACATGGGTCTAGGAGCGCGGTGTCTTCTTGCACCCGATGCTGCCATAGCCGTTTCTTCTTTCTTCTTTCCTTTTACTACTCCTCCAGACCCGCCTTGAATGGCTTGGGAGGTTGCTCTGATAGCGGACTGGCTCAAAATTTTACCCGTCTTCAATCCATTTTCCACCATTTCACCATTTTTAATAGCTTCTGCGAACGGTTTACCCATAGCTGACATCATATTTTGGAAATAATCAGCTTCCTGAGCTTGAAGGAACACCGTGACCATTTCGACCTCGTCCATTGGAGGCTTTACTCTCGATGCCTGCTCACGCCATTTGATTGCATATTCCCGAAAGCTCTCCGAGGACTTCTTTTTCAGATTTGCCAATGAGTTCCAATCTGGAGCAATGTCTATATTGTACTGGAACTGTCTAACAAAGTCTCTTGCGAGGTCTTCCCAAATGTGCCATCGAGAGATGTCCTGATCCATATACCACTCGGAGGCGATACCCACCAAGCTTTCCCCCAAAGTAAGCCATGAGCAATTCTTCTTTTCCTCCAGCCCCACGCAATTGATTGCAGTATTTCTTAAGGTGAGCAATGGGATCACCATTCCCATCGTATTTCTCGAACTTCGGAGTTTTGTATCCCATAGGCAAATGCACGTGAGGGAACATGCACAGATCAGTATACGACACACTCTTCTGTCCACTCAAACCCTGCATGTTTTTGAGGCTCTGTTCCAGGCTTCTCATCCTTTTTGCCATTTCATCCTGTTCGGGAGCTTTGGGAGTCTTTTCCTGTCCCGTTGTGAACTCATATGGAGGTGGTTGGGAGTAAGTATTGGTGGGGTACTGAGGAGGCTCCACTTGAAAAATAGGATTCTGAAAAGTAAAGGCCGAAGGACCAAAAGTAGGCCTAGGCAGTGAAGGCTGTGTGGTGGCCGAGCATGGTGGAGCAGTAAAGATATTGGGGGCTACTCCTGATGTGAACACCTGGGGCGGACCTCAGAAGGTGTTCCTACAAAATGAGCAGATATGGTGGGTTGTCCCAATGGGGTATTCGGGTGACTAATGGGAATATTAGAAGTACCCCCTGATCTAGGGAACAGTTCAGGAATGCCGGGGATAGCACTTGGAGGCTCCCTTCCATTAGTCCATGCATCCTACATTTCCATGACCCGGAGACGTAAGATTCTGTTTTCTTCGGCTGCTGCAGATTCGGAGGCCGGGATGCCCGAGATGGGGCTATCCTCAGGGATGGGAACTTCTGGCAAGGTCATTTCCAACGACATTTCTACGTTCCCTTTTGATCTGGTAAAATACTGATGTGATGCCAGTTTACCAAAAACCAACCACCGTTTCTATAAAACCTAAGCTGGAAATTGACAGCAGCAAACGGTTAGTTCGAGGCAAATAACAGATAGGTAATCGCACGTTGAGGCGTGATGCACCTATACAGTTAAATGTGTTTCTATATGTTTTGCAACGGTTGCATGCGTCATCCCGGCTTTTTCTTATTCTTTCCTTTTGCCCTTTTCTCTCATTTTTCATTGCGTCTCTTTTCTTTTGTTTTTTCACTTTCTCTTTTCTTTTCCTTCCTTCTTGCCTTTGCTTTTTGCCATGGTTTCTTTCTCTTGGTTTTCTTATTTTCTTTCTCTTTTGTTTCTTTTCCTCTCTTGTTTTTTCTTTTATTTTCTTTCCTCCCTTTTTTCTTTTCTCTTTGGGTTACGGTCGAATCCTATGGAGATTCCCTACGTATCATGACCCCGCATGAATCAGACCAAGCGTAGTTCTTGAAAAATAAATGCGAAAAGTAAAGAAACAATTTTTGGCAATTTTCGATTTTTCATTAATTTTTATTTCAAAAACAAAACTCCGGCTTTGCGGATACGGCCTTTCAGCACTTCGGTAAAGAAGATTGTAAGGCTGTGCCTGCTAACCATTGAAAATGACCCAAGGTGGCTGTTCTTACAAAAACAGCCTTCCGGCGCCCTTTTGGGGACATTCGGCTTATTTTAAGCAAGAATGGCATCACCTGACTTATTTGTGGAAAAAATTAAAATTTTTGTTATTTTTGGGCTATGTTTCGAAAAAGGGAAGTTGGACCCAATGGGGGTTGCCTACGTATCCCACACCCTGTGGGAATCAAACTGGCGTAGTTTGGGTAGATTTGACAAAACCAACTATTTTTTGAAAACAATTTTTTTTTTCTTTCATTTTCTCAAAAATTCGGCAGGGTTTTAGAATTTTTCTAAAAGAAATACCTACCTCTCACTCTTGGTTTTTCTTTCTTTCTTTTTTCTCTTTTTTACTTTTTTGATTTTTCTGTCCCTATTCTAGAAGCCGGTCAACATGCAAGCCGAAACAAATAAATGCACAAGTAGCACGTAAGATGCATCAGGATGGTCTTTTCATTTCAGGTCACCTGTCCTAGACGGACCCAACCCCTGTGTTGAGTCCCCTAAGTCAAATGCACGTGATGCAAACAAACGTTCCTACTAGGGATCCGACATGAGGCTTTGTTATACTAGGTTCAAAACCTGGGTATTTGTTCTAGACTATGTACCCGAGCGGACAACTCGAGTAGAGGAGGGGGCTACGTACCGGGGACCCGAAAGATCATCCGGCTTAGTAACTTGTCCGAGCCTCTTTCTTATTTCAAGGTATGACACTAACAGAATAGGGAGTCTCGACCAGCGAGCATATCCCCGAAGATAAGAAGAGAAGGGTTTCGTAACAGTTTATACGTACAATTCACCAAATATCAAAGCGCTAAGGCATTTAGCACATTTAGCATGAAACATGTAGGAAAATCAGATAATAAATAAAGCCAATCATAACAGCTACTCTAAGCTCGAATTCTTGAACCCTGAACCGAAGTTTTGGGTTCGTATTCCCCAGCAGAGTCGCCAGAGCTGTCACACCTCCTTTTTTACACACCTACCCCAAAGGATAGTATATAAGGGAGTTTTTCCAATTTAAGTGACATTATCCGAAATGGGATTATTTATTTAATCAGAGTCGCCACTTGGGATAGGTTTGGCTTTTGGTGTCCCAAGTCACCGGTTTATCTTGAATCCCAAATCGAGGAAATTTTCGACTTTCCAAATAAAGTCTGCGAACCAGAAATTCTGACTAAGGAATTCTGTTGACCCGAGGGAAGGTGTTAGGCACCCCCGGGTTATGCCAGGGAGGTCCACGGGTTATGCCGGAATAAAAAGAAAAAAGGTACCGTTGGGTTAC
>NW_017675190.1:0-5576 GCF_001879085.1 Nicotiana attenuata | reverse complement strand
GGCAGGGTCACTGGTTCAGATATTCCTTGCAGAGCTTTTCCAAGTCCCTTCCCTGGCTTGAAACCATGTCTGATCATTTCTTTGGCCACCATAATCGAGGCATTGGATAGGAAGGGTTGGGGACACGGGTTCCCTTCTTCATGCTGGTCTGCCACCACCACTTCGAAGGCTTGGTAGACTATGTGTTCACTGCCTTCCCTCGCTTCTAGGCATGGGACAGATGGGTCCCGATAGATTGACTGTTCATCCTCTCCGTGAACCACGATCTCCTGATCCTCGTGTTCAAATTTCACCATTTGATGGAGGGTAGAGGGTACAACTCCTGCAGCATGGATCCAAGGCCTTCCTAGAAGAAAATTATAGGACGTGTCCATGTCTAGCACTTGGAAAGTCACCTCGAAGTCCACCGGGCCAATGGTCAAGATTAGGTCAATTTCTCCAATGGTGTCTCTTTTGATACCGTCAAAGGCTCTCACACAGACATTGTTGGGATGAATCCTTCCAGTCCCGATTTCCATATGCTGTAGTGTGGAGAGTGGGCAAATGTCCACCCCAGAACCTCCGTCTACCATGACCCTCTTCACATAGTATCCCTCACATTTGACGGTTAAGTGCAAGGCTTTGTTGTGAGCGGCTCCTTCTGGAGGCAAGTCGTTTTTGCTAAATGAAATCTGATTAACGGCGAAAAATCTTTCTGCCATTCTTTCCAACTGTTCCACCGAAGTTTCAGCGGGCACGTATGCTTCATTCAGGGTCTTCATTAAAACCTTTTAGTGCTCAAGGGATTTCATCAGCAATGACAGCAAGGATTCTTGTTCAGGATACTTTCTCCATTGATCAACCACCTCATAATCGGCCATCTTCATTTTCTGAAAGAAAGCTTCCGCTTCCTCGGCACTTACAGGTTTGTTGGATGAGAAATGCCTTCTGGTGGCATTGTTCACTTCATCTATGTTGGAGTGTTTCTCAACGGGGTGATTTTCGGGAAGTTCCCCCAAGATTTCTTTACCCTTATACGTAACCAACGTTTTATGGTAATTCCAAGGCACCGCAACAGGATTTGTCATAGGCCTCTGTGGTGCGCGTCCAATAACCACGGGCTCATCCAGCCTTGATGGTATAATTATCCCCCGCACCACATAGGCTCCCTTGGGTACGTACATCTGCGCTCCCTTTTTCAATTCAAATCTCTTTGGAGGGCTCAAAATCAACTGTTTTTCTTTGCGGCCTCGTGGAACACAAAGAACACCATCTTTGGGAGGCATTGCCTCCGTTCCTGTTTCAGCTTTCTTTTCTGGTTCTGACTTGGTGACTTTGCTCTTCTTTTCCCATTTATCTTGCTTCGGGGCAACCTTTGGCTTTCTTTCCGCATCAGCAATAGCAATTATGGGTGCCAGATCAAATTCTTTATCTTCGCATATCATCCCGATTACTGGCCCGTTATTGTGGGCTGGCAGTGGGTTATTAGTCACATTGGGGACATCCTCATCAACTCCTAAGTGATAAGCGCATCGGACACACCGCTGATAGGAAGGTGATTCTGGGTTTTGCCTGTTTGGAGGTATGGGCTGCAGCAGACCCATTTGAACAAGCTTCGGAAACAGACTGGAGTAGGTTTCAACGATTGGTGTAAAATTTGGCCTCCTGGGTGGTTCATGAGGACGGAAGTTATTTTGTGGAGGATGGGGGTTATAGTGGTTTTGGTGAGGAGGCTGGTTTCTTTGAAATGGAGCTTGGTTTCTATTGGCTTGTTGCTGCGGCAGAGAAAAGGGTTGAGCATTCATGACCGCATACGGTTGAGGAGCATAAACCATGTCATGGTGAGGGTAGTAATGATGAGGGGTTCTTTCCGAGAACATGGATCTAGGAGCGCGATGTCTTCTTGCACCCGATGCTGCCATAGCCGTTTCTTCTTTCTTCTTTCCTTTTACTACTCCTCCAGACCCGCCTTGAATGGCTTGGGAGGTTGCTCTGATAGCGGACTGGCTCAAAATTCTACCCGTCTTCAATCCATTTTCCACTATTTTACCAATTTTAATAGCTTCTGCGAACGGTTTACCCATAGCTGACATCATATTTTTGAAATAATCAGCTTCCTGAGCTTGAAGGAACACCGTGACCATTTCGACCTCGTCCATTTGAGGCTTTACTCTCGATGCCTGCTCACGCCATTTGATTGCATATTCCCGAAAGCTTTCCGAGGACTTCTTTTTCAGATTTGCCAACGAGTTCCGATCTGGAGCAATGTCTATATTGTACTAGAACTGTCTAACAAAGTCTCTTGCGAGGTCGTCCCAAATGTGCCATCGAGAGATGTCCTGATCCATATACCACTCGGAGGTGATACCCACCAAGCTTTCCCCAAAGTAAGCCTTGAGCAATTCTTCTTTTCCTCCAGCCCCACGCAATTGATTGCAGTATTTCTTAAGGTAAGCAATGGGATCACCATGCCCATCATATTTCTCGAACTTCGGAATTTTGAATCCCATAGGCAAATGCACGTGGGGGAACATGCACAGATCAGTATACGACACACTCTTCTTCCCACTCAAACCCTGCATGTTTTTGAGGCTCTGTTCCAGGCTTCTCATCCTTTTTGCCATTTCATCCTGTTCGAGAGCTTTGGGAGTCTTTTCCTGTCCCGTTGTGAACTCATATGGAGGTGGTTGGGAGTAAGTATAGGTGGGGTACTGAGGAGGCTCCACTTGAAAAATAGGATTCTGAAAAGTAAAGGCCGAAGGACCAAAAGTAGGCCTAGGCAGTGAAGGCTGTATGGTGGTCGAGCATGGTGGAGCGGTAAAGATATTGGGGGCTACTCCTGATGTGAACACCTGGGGGCGGACCTCAGAAGGTGTTCCTACAAAATGAGCAGATATGGTGGGTTGTCCCAATGGGGTATTCGGGTGACTGATGGGAATATTAGAAGTACCCCTGATATGGGGAACAGTTCAGGAAAGCCGGGGATAGCACTTGGAGGCTCCCTTCCATTAGTCCATGCATCCCATATTTCCATGACCCGGAGACGTAAGATTCTGTTTTCTTCGGCTGCTGCAGATTTAGAGGCCGGGACGCCCGAGATGGGGCTATCCTCAGGGATGGGAACTGCTGGCAAGGTCATTTCCGACGACATTTCTACGTTCCCTTTTGATCTGGTAAAATACTGATGTGATTCCAATTTACCAAAAACCAACCACCGTTTCTATAAAACCTAAGTTTGAAATTGACAGCAGCAAACGGTTAGTTCGAGGCAAATAACAGATAGGTAATCGCACGTTGAGGCGTGATGCACCTATACAGTTAAATGTGTTTCTATATGTTTTGCAACGGTTGCATGCGTTATCCCGACTTTTCCTGTCACGACCCAATTCCCACCCGGTCGTGATGGCGCCTCTCGTGAAGACAAGGCCAGCCGACGGAACAATCAACACTACTTTTGACAATTTCTTAGCATAAACAGGTTTAAACCATAGACACTGATTAATCAGAAGTGCGGAAGTAAACGTAACATAACGGGGAAAACCATCCCAAACTCAGCCCGATGATCGGGGTGTCACAAGTCACGAGCTACTACAGAGTTGATGAAAATACTACAAGTCTGGAAACATAGTCTGAAGATGAATAAAATATGTAGAAGATAAGGAAGAAACGAGGCCGTGGACGTCAACAGCTACCTCGTCTCTCCTAGTCCGCCTGGTCTGGAAGGAAATCAGCACTCAGGTACGAACTCAGCTGTGCCTGTCTCTGCACACATGGTGCAGGAAATAATGTGAGTACTCCGACCCAGTGAGTAAAAAAAATAAATAACGACTGAGAACATAAAATCCCACAAGGGCACAAATAATGCTATCTCAAGCAGCAACATCAGAAAAACAGTAGAAACCAGTGAAATATAGTAAGGAAATCCTTTGAAAACAGTTAAAAATCAATCATACTCAACCAGTAAGTCAGCCATTGTTACCTTACCAAACGCGTGTTACAGTGCCATTGTTACCACTTGTCAGACATTGTTACCTGACTGGTCAGTCATTGTTACCTGACCAAACGCGTATAATAGTGTCATTGTTACCACTGTTCAATATTTAATCAGTCTAGATGGGTACCCGCGCTCACTGTGGGTGTGCAGACTCCGGAGGGGCTCCTACAGCCCAAGCGCTATCAACAAGGCTTGAAAGCCTGAACAGTATCAATACGAGGCCTGAAAGCCTCCTCACCTCACTCATCATGCCCTCGCATAAGGCCCTCGGCTTCAATCAGTCCAGAAATAGTCAACAGCCCCTCGGGCAACAGTAAAGCAATAATACTCAGCTCAAACAATAGTTCAAATGTCAGTTTAAAACTCCAAGTTTGAGTAAATATGGCTGAGTTCAAGAAACAGTGTAAATCACATGGACTGAGTTCAAATAATGTTTCAAACAGTGAGGAAAACAGCGATGATAGTTCATAAAGAGTTCAAACAGTCGGCAATAAGCCACAAATACGGCAATAAGCCCAAATCATAGTGAAAACAAAAAGTCATTGCTAATACGCGGTAAAATATCATCCGGACTGGACCAAGTCACAGTCCCCAATAGTAAATGACCCCGCGCTCGTCATGGAACACGTGTCTCATCTCAACATAGCACCAAGTTGTGCAAATCCGGGGTTTTCAAACCCTCAGAACATCATTTAAAATCATTACTCACCTCTAGCCGGTCAAAGTCTAGCTCGCTATGCCTTTTCCCCTCGAATCGACCTCCTCGCGCGTCGAATCTGATCAAAACCACAAGCAATACATCACAATAGGCTAATGGGTCATAACCCAATCGAAAAGACTCGAAAAATATCAAAAATTACGAAGTTGGCAAAACCCGAGCCCCGGGACCACTTCTCGAAAAATTTCAAAATTCACATCTCCGGATTCCTCGTCTCGCCACGAGTCCATACATATCAAAATCATCATAATCGGGGTCCATTTGACCCCTCAAATCCCTTTTTTAAACTCTCTTAAATTCAAGCCTTAAACCACCATTTTAAACCTTTGATTCCTTGATTATTCAGTCCAAATTCATGTTTATACACCATAAAATCAAGCTCTAAGTCCAAGAGTTCATACCTGATAATAGCCCTCGAATCCCTCTTCAAAATCGCCTCAAAGCTCTCAAGGTTCGGAGTCCAAAATGTCACTCTTTCGAAAATTCGCGAAGAAGATGTTCTCACTTAACCTGCCAGTTATTCCGCTTCTGCGGATTAATTCCCGCTTTTGCGCCTTCCGCTTATGCGGTCAATGTCCGCTCCTGCGGACCTTTCACTTAAGGCAACTTTCCGCTTCTGCGATCCAACTTCGCATCTGCGGGACCGCTTAAGCGACCCAACGTCCCGCTTCTGCGGAACCTGACCTTGGCTCCTATTTCCACTCCTGCGAGGCCTAGCTCGCTTCTGCGAGACCGCATCTGGGATCTTCTTTCCGCAGATGCGGAAACACCTGCTGCAACCAAAAACCTACAATTTTCCAACTTCAAATTCCTTCCGTTAGCCACCCGAAATCACCCCGAGGCCCTCGGGACCTCAACCAAAGTTACCAACACATCTTAAAACAT
>NW_017675189.1:8345-73605 GCF_001879085.1 Nicotiana attenuata | reverse complement strand
GCCTACATATCCTTGGCTATAAAGGAATCAGGCCACGTGAGTTCAGAAATGAATGAGATGATGGAGTACCCGAGGTTGAGAGCCGAGCGAGGTGCCGTCGAGGTTCCGGTCCGCGGTCCCGTTATTACATCAAAATCAAAAATGAAAAAGACTAACTAAGCCTATCAGCTACGAGTTACAAGATCCTATCTATGAGTCTTCTGAAGCTTGATCTTGAGCCTTGTTTGGTTCTTCAGGCGGACCCTGATCTGAATCTTGATGCTTGTTAGCTGCAGGTGTTGGTTCAATCTTCTTTAGTTTTTCAAACCAAGACGGGACATGCAGAGCTTGTGACCTCAGCCGTGTCTTGAGCAGCTCACATTTTTCATCAATTTCTGCATTTTGAATTCACTTCTTTTCTTTTGGTCATTTCACACCTTGCAATCTTGAGGTTGACCTGCTTAAGATACCAAAACAAACAAACGAACGAAATTTTCTGCCCCAGTTTTCACTAGGAAAACTTCGTGAGTTAGTTGTGACACATATCTAAGCAATCAAATCAGGAATGTGTAGAGAGATCCTCGGTTTTTGGCCGGGATTTGGAAAGAAAAAGCTCCGCGGTTTTTTAGCCGGGAGATCCTCGATTTTTTGACCGGGATTTGGAAAAGAAAAAGCTCCACGGTTTTTGTGCCGGGAGATCCTCGGTTTTTGTTCCGGGATTTGGAAAGAAAAAGCTCCACGGTTTTTTGGCCGGGAGATCCTCGGTTTTTTGGCCGGGACTTGGAAAGAAAAAGCTCCACGGTTTTTTGGCCGGGAGATCCTCGGTTTTTTGGCCGGGATTTGGAAAGAAAAAGTTCCACGGTTTTTTGGCCGGGAGATCCTCGGTTTTTTGGCCGGGATATTTAAGGAATGGGACCCTATGCTACCATGATTTGTTTTTCTTTTGGGATTTTCATTTTTATTTCTTTTCTTCTTTCTTCTTTTTTTTGTTTTGCTCTTTTATGTTTTCCTTTTATTTAGCAAAACACATGAAAGAACTTGGGGAGGGGAAACTTCCTTTTTGGGCGTTTTCCTGCTGCAAAGTTGTTTCAGCGCTTGCGCATTTCATTTCTTTTTGAACTGCACCTGCTTCTTGCACGGTTGCTTTGAATTAAACCTGTTTTCAACAAAGAACAATTTGTTAGTTTGAAACGGTGGTTGGTTTTGTGGCCTTGATCATCTCAATTGCTTGATCCCGGCCCCATTTCCGTTGAGAACTTTGCTGCTTGTTTGCCTTGAGGGTGAGTCTCTTTTCAAACCGACCGGGTTCAGCCTTAGGACTTCATGATGACTCGCCCGTGTGGGCTCTAGCCTTCTCACTTTATTCTGCCCTTGGGACCTTTGCCTTTGACTTCCTTTCTTTTCCAATGTTCTTGCTTTGAAAGCATCAACCACTATGGTCAGTCGAGATTGGCCTGACGCACTCGCTGAGGCTGGGTATTTCTTCGACTCTGACCAGGCGGAGCCCTGTGAAACCGGTCCTGCCACCTTTTCTTTGTACTAGTTACGGAATCAAAGTTAAACCGAAAGGCAATCAGATGAGTTTAAAGAGAAGCATCCCTTTCGGGGAAAAGAAGGACTTATCTGGGGTGTGCATGCTGGCTTCAAATGATCATGACATGCTTCTTGGACTGGATGCCTGACCCACACAAACTTTCCTGCTTCTCGTGAACCCATTAATCAGTATTTCAAAACCGGGGAACCTTGCCAGGGCTCCTTTAGTGGCGAGATGTCTTCTTTTCGGCCGACAGCGCCCTTTGCGGGTTTACGCCAATCGACCTCTCTCATTTCTCTTCTCACCGTCGCCTGATAATGCTCTTTGCGAGTTTTCACTAAGCAGACTCTCTCATTTTCAGTTTCTCTACTCACCATCACCTTATGGTGCCTGAAGGTTTTCACCGATAAGACTCTCTCATTTTATTTCTCTCAATTTGCATTGTGTCAGATTCCAACAATAACGTTTTCCACTTCCCTGCCTTTGCCAATTGATCGGAAGGACTTGGACGAGGTTTTGGGGTAAAAAGGATTTTGGGCGGATCTACAACTTTGGAACCATTTCGGCGGATTCATGGCCGAACCATTATATCATCTGCCCCAGTTTCAGTTTTGGGGGAATTGGGATTTTTGTTTTGGTGTGACTGAACCCCAGAGAGAGGCTGCCTACATATCCTTTCGGAATCAAGTCAGACGTAGTTCAGGCGAACAATTTTTTTTGTTTTTGTTTTTCTTTTCTTTTTTTTTCTTTTCCTTTTCTTTTTCTTTTTCTTTTCTTTTCTTCTTTTTATTTTTCTTTTCTTTTCTTTTTCTTTTTCTTTTCTTTTCTTTTCTTCTTCTTTTCTTTTCTTTTCTTCTTCTTTTCCGCTGGTACTTCCGGGTTCCAAAGAGGGTAGCCAAAGAAGGGTAACCGGCTCAAATGGGTTTACGAAGGGTTAATGGTGTTTGGATAGCGGGAAGGAAAGCCTTCGTCATCTCAATTGCACAAAAGCCGTCACCACAGGAGGCCTAGACGTAATACCTTTTACTGCATCTGCATTGACTGCTGCTTCAGGATCATTTCCTTCGATATCCCCCAAATACAGTGCTCCTTTCGGCAATATTTCCGGATGATGTATGGACCCTTCCAATTAGGAGCGAATTTTCCTTTTGCTTCCGGGAGAATGCGTCTTAACACGAGTTGTCCCACTTCAAAATTCCTGGAAGGCACCTTCTTGTTGTAAGCGCGGGCCATTCTTTGTTGGTACAACTACCCGGATGTGCCCTGAGTACAACACACTCTTTTGTTGTAATGTATGGATCTTTCCAAACCGCGAACCAATTTTCCTTCAATTGTTCCAATTCTTTGTTTTATTTCCTCAAGGTCACCTTCTTTGCATTTCGACTCTTGATTCATGATTTCGAAATCCGACAGCGTTTTGGGGTCTAGGCATGAAGTCCGCAAGCATGTCATGTTATTTAAAGCTGCATTATTAGCAAAATCAGAAAGAAAAATGAACGAAGAAGTTTTGATTTCATTGTTTTGGAATTTTGAAGATAACAGGGTTCACATTCGGGAATTTAAAGACAAGAAAACTACAGGAAACATCCGAGTTACACCCTGGAATAACTCGGGATGCAGAAAAAGTAGCAGGACAGGTCTACCGGGACTCCTGCCTAATCGGGAATGGCGTAGCCTTCCAGTTTTGAAGTTTGGCGTCTGGTCCCATGTATAGCACCTCAGCAGTGCTAGTGCCCTCTCCCGGCTGGACCATGTGGGTTTCGTAGAGCATTTTCCTCATTGCCCCACGTATTTCCTCACTTTCTTCAGCCATGAAAACCTCATCATCTTCCTCTTTACCGCATTTAGGCTTGACAAAAGTTTCATACAAATGTACCACCTCATGATCAGCCATTTTCATTTTTTTGGAAGAACACTTCTGCTTCCTCAGCACTCACAGGCTTCTTAGGCGGGAAACGCCGTCTGGTGGCATTGTTTATCTCCTCTACATTTGAATATTTCTCAACAGGGGGTTTTTTTAACAGCTCTCCCAAGATCTCTTTGCCCTTGTACGTAACCACCGCCTGATGATGATTCCATGGCACCGCAGCAGGGCTCGTCATAGGCTTCTGTGGTACGCGTCCAATAACCACTGGCTCATTCAGCCGAGATGGCTTAATTGTCCCCCGTACCACATAAGCTCCTTTTGGCACATATATTTGCGTTTCCCTTTTTACTTCAAACTTCCTTGGAGCACTGACAACTAATGGTTTTTCTTGGCGTCCTCGCGGGACATAGAGAATTCCATTCTTAGGAGGTTCCGTCTCTGCTTTTGTCTCAGGTTTCTTCTCAGGCTCCGTTTTGACACTTTTATTCTTCTTCTCCCCTTTCTCTTGCTTCGGGGGTACCTTGGGTTTCTTTTCTGCGTCGGCAATAGCGATTATAGCTTTTAAGGCTAGATCGAATTCTCTATCCTCACAGATCATCCCGATTACTGGCCCGTTGTTGTGAGCGGGCAATGGATTATTGGTCACATTTGGGACATCCTCATCCTTCAATACAATTTTCCCTTGCTCTATTAAGTTCTCCACCGCTTGTTTCAAAGTCCAACAGTCATTTGTATGATGGCCCTCTACCCCTAAATGGTATGCACACCTGACACCAGCTCTGTAGGCAGGCGATGCTGGATTTTGTCTGTTCTGAGGGACCGGTTGTAGTAGACCCATTTGGACAAGTTTCGGGAATAGACTAGAGTAAGATTCACCAATTGGGGTAAAGTTTGGTCTCCTAGGTGGTTCCCGAGGACGAAAGTTATTCTGTGGAGGTCGGGGATTATAGTGGTTCTGGTGGGGAGGCTGATTTCTTTGGAATGGAGGTTGATTTCTGTTGGCTTGTGGCTGCGGTCGGGCGAAAGGTTGAGCATTCATGACCGCATAAGGTGGGGAGCATAAGCCGTATCAGCATGAGGATAGTAGTGTTGAGGGGTTCTTTCAGAAAACACAGGTCTCGGAGCCTGATATCTTCTTCCCCCCGATGCTGCCATAACTGTTTCTTCTTTCTGTTTACCCTTGGCCATCCCTCCAGACCCGCCTTGGACGGCTTGGGAGGTTGCTCTAATGGCTGACTGGCTCAAAATTCTTTCTGTCTTCAGACCATTCTCCACCATTTCACCAATCTTAATCGCCTCTGCAAAAGGTTTGCCCATGGCTGACATCATGTTCTGAAAATAGTCCGCTTCCTGGGCCTGAAGAAATACAGTGACCATTTCCACTTTGTCCATTGGTGGTTTCACCCTCGACGCTTGCTCACGCCACTTAATAGCATATTCCCTGAAACTTTCTGAGGGCTTCTTTTTCAAATTCGCCAAGGAGTTCCTGTCTGGCGCAATGTCTATGTTGTATTGAAACTGCCTTACAAAATCTCTGGCAAGATCGTCCCAAATGTGCCATCGTGAGACATCTTGGTCCATATACCACTCCGAGGCGATGCCTACCAAGCTTTCTCCAAAGTAAGCCATCAACAACTCCTCTTTTCCGCCGGCCCCACGCAACTGATTGCAATACCTTTTAAGGTGGGCAATGGGATTGCCGTGCCCGTCATACTGTTGGAACTTTGGTGTTTTAAACCCCGAGGGCAAGTGCACATGAGGAAACATGCACAAATCTGTATAAGAAACACTCTTTTGCCCTCTCAAGCCTTGCATATTCTTTAAACTCTGTTCGAGGCTTCTCATCTCTTCGCCATCTCATCCTGCTCTGGGGCTTTGGGGTTTTTATCTTGCCCCGGTGTAAGCTCAAATGGCGGTGGCTGAGGGTACGTGTATGTGGGATATTGAGGAGGATCTGCTTGAAAGATGGGATTTTGGAAAGTGAAGGCCGAGGGATCAATAGCAGGCCTTGGGAGTGAAGGCTGTGTGGTGGCGGAGCATGGTGGAGCGGTGAAAATATCGGGAGCTGCTCCCGATGTGAACACCTGGGGGCGTACCTCAGAAGGTGTTCCTATGAAGTGAGCAGACGGGGTATTCGGGTGACTGATAGGGATGTTAGAAGTACCCCCAGTTCTCGGGAACAATTCAGGAAAGCCAGGGATATCACTTGGAGGCTCCCTGCCATTAGTCCATGCGTCCCACATCTCCATCATTCGGAAACGTAGTATCCGATTTTCTTCAGCTGTGGCAGACTCGGAGGCCGGGATCCCTGAGATGGGGCTGTCTTCGGTGATGAGAACTGGTGGCAAAGTCATTTCAGATGACATTTCTGTACTTCCTTTTGATCTGGTAAAGTATTGATGCGATGCCAGCTTACCACAACCAACCACCGTTTCTAAAAGCTAGGTTGGGATTGACAGCAACACACGGTTAGTTTGCGACAAGTAACAGATAGGTAATCGCACATTGGGGTGTGATGCACCTATACAGTTAAACGGATGTCTACATGTTTGCACTGGTTGCATGCGTCATCCCGGTTTTTCTTTTCTATTTTCTCTTCTTTTGATTTCTACCCTCTGTTTTTCTTGCTTTCCTTTCTCTTTGTTTTTCTCTCATTTTTCCTTTCCCCTCTGTTTTTTCTTCTTTTCTCCTTTTTTTTTTGCCATGATTTTTCTCTCGATTCCTTATTTTCTCTTTCTGCGTTTCTTTCTCTCTTGTTTTTCTTTTATTTTCTTCCCTCGTATTTTTTTTAGGGTTACGGTCGAATCCTATGGAGATTGCCTACGTATCATGACCCCGCATGAATCAGACCAAGCGTAGTTCTTGCAAATAAGCTAACTCTCTTTTTCGAAATTTTGAAAGAAATGCTTTAAAAGAAAAAAGGGAAATATTTTTTTTTTTGGTTTTTGATTTTGATTCTTCTTTTGATTTTTGAAGAAAGACTTCTAAACAATTCTTTTCCTTTTATTGGAACTTTGGGAATTTTTAGAAGTAAAAAGAAATATATTTTTTTCTTTTTTTTTTTTTGATTTTGAAAGTTGCCTCTTACTTTCTAAAAAGGGACTTTTACGAAATGTTTTGGATTTTTGAGCAAAAATATTTTCGGACTCAATTTGCAAACTTTGTATTTTTTTTTTATATTTTTTATTTATGAAAGAAAGACATCTAAGGAGTATTTTAATGATTTATTTTGACCTAAAAAGGAAAGAGTGGCTATATTTCCAAAATTTCCTTTATTTAGAAAAAAAACAAGGACTTGGTTTTGCAGATACGGCCTTTCAGCACTTCTGGGAGGAAGATTTTAAGGCTGTGCCCGCAAACCATTCAACAATGACTCAGGGTGGCTGTTCTTGCAAAAACAGCCTTCCGGCACCCTTTTGGGGACATTCGGCTTATTTTAAACAAGAATGGCATCACCCGACTTATTTTGTGACAAAATTAAAATTTTGGTATTTTTGGCTATTTTTGCAAAAGGGTGGTTGGACCCGATGAGGGTTGGCTACGTATCTCACATCCGGTGAGAATCAAACCAGCGTAGTTCGGGCAAAATTGGGAATTGAGTAAACTAACTCTTTTTTTCTTTTTATAAAACTCGGACAATGAAAGCTTTAAGGCAAAATAGTTTTTTTTTTTAATTTTTTGAAAATTTTGTTTTCTTTCTTTTTTTTTTTTGAATTTTCTAAAAATGCTTTAGAAGAAGAAAGGGAATGTTTTTTGGATTTTGATTTTGACTTTATTTTTGAAAGAAAGACTTCTGAAAATTCCTTTTTTTTTATTCGAACTTTGGGAATTTTAAAAGTAGAAAGAAAATACTTTTTGTTTGAGTTTTTCATTTGTTTTCTCTTTTTCTAAGGAAAATAAAGAAAATATTTTTGGATTTTGGATGTAACCTCTTAATTTTCGAAAGGGGAACTTCTTTAAGAAAAATATTTTGAATTTCTGAGCTTTTATTTATTTACAAAAGTACTTCTAAGGAAAAACAAAAATATTTTTGGACTTCAATTTTTCAAAATTTTTATTGACATTTGCAAAGAAAGACTTCTAAAGAAGAAAAGAGTATTTTTGGATTTTTGTTTCTGATTTTTTTTTTGGATTTTTGGAAAAATACTTCAAAATGAAGGAAACCTGTATTTTTGAATTTTGATTTTTATTGATTTTATTTTTTTTTTGTTTTTGCATGAAAGACATTAGAAAAAAGGAAACCATTTTTGAGTTAAAAAACTTTTTTTTTTTTTTTTGTATTTTCTAAGGAAAGATTTCTAAAGAAAGAACTAAAAGAAAATATTTTTAAATTTTTTGAAATTTGAGGTCGGAACCGATGAGGTCTACGTATCTCACATCCGGTGAGAATCAGACCCGCGTAGTTCGGTCAAATAAAACTANCCCTGCCTTTGCCAATTGATCGGAAGGACTTGGACGAGGTTTTGGGGTAAAAAGGATTTTGGGCGGATCTACAACTTTGGAACCATTTCGGCGGATTCATGGCCGAACCATTATATCATCTGCCCCAGTTTCAGTTTTGGGGGAATTGGGATTTTTGTTTTGGTGTGACTGAACCCCAGAGAGAGGCTGCCTACGTTTCCTTTCGGAATCAAGTCAGACGTAGTTCAGGGAAACATTTGTTTTTTTTGTTGTTTTTGTTTTTGTTTTTTTGTTTTTTTTTCTTTTTTTTCGATAATACTTCCGGGTTCCAAAGAGGGTAGCCAAAGAAGGGTAACCGGCTCAAATGGGTTTACGAAGGGTTAATGGTGTTTGGATAGCGAGAAGAAAAGCCTTCGTCATCTCAATTGCACAAAAACCAACACCGCAAATAGCCTAGACATAGTACCTTTTTATTGCATCTGTATTGGCTGCTGCTTCGGGATCATCTCCCTCAATGTCTCCCAGATGCAGTGCTCCTCTTGGCAGTGTTTTCGGATGATGTGCGTTCCCTTCCAATTAAAAGAAAGTTTTCCTTTTGCTTCCTGGTGATAAGGCAGAATGCGTCTTAACACCAGTTGTCCTATTTCAAAATTTCCGGGCCGCACTTTCTTGTTGTAAGCGTGGGCCATTCTTTGTTGGTACAACTGCCCGGATGTTCCCTGAGCACAGTACACTCTTTTGTTGTAATGTATGGACCTTTCCAAACCGCGAACCAATTTTCCTTCAATTGTTCCAATTCTTTGTTTTATTTCCTCAAGGTCACCTTCTTTGCATTTCGACTCTTGATTCATGATTTCGAAATCTGACAGCGTTTTGGGGTCTAGGCATGAAGTCCGCAAGCATGTCATGTTATTTAAAGCTGCATTATTAGAACTAAAGAGAAGAAAATAAAGGAGAAAATTAGCAAAATCAGAAAGAAAAATGAACGATGAAATATTGATTTCATTTTTTTTTTTTTGGAAATTTTGAAGATAACAAGGTCCACATTCCGGAATTTAAAGACAAGAAACTACAGGAAATATCCGAGTTACATCCTAAAATAACTCGAGATGCAGAAAAAGTGGCAGGGCTAGTTTACTGGGACTCCCGCCTGATTAGGAATGGCGTAGCCTTCCAGTTCTGGAGTTTAGCATCTGGTCCCATGTAGAGCACCTCAGCGGCGCTAGTACCTTCCCCCGGCTGAACCATGTGGGTGCCCTCCTCTACATTTGAATATTTCTCAACAGGGAGGTTTTCTAGCAGCTCTCCCAAGACTTCTTTTCCCTTGTATGTGACCCCCGTCTGCTGATAATTCCATGGTACCACAGCAGGGTTGGTTATCGGCTTCTGTGGTACGCGTCCAATAACCACTGGCTCATTCAGCCGAGATGGCTTAATTGTCCCTGTACCACATAGGCCTGCTTGGGTACGTACATTTGTGTTCCCTGTTTCAAATCAGCTTTCTTTTCTGGTTCTGTCTCAGTGATTTTGCTCTTCTCTTGCTTTGGGTCCACCTCGGGCTTTCTTTCTACGTCGGCAATAGCAATTATAGCTTTTAAGGCTGGATCGAATTCTCTGTCCTCACAGATCATCCCGATTACTGGCCCGTTGTGGTGAGCGGGCAGCGGGTTATTGGTCATATTTGGAATATCCTCGTCCCTCGACACAATTTTCCCTTGCTCTATTAAATTCTCCACCGCTTGTTTCAGAGTCCAACAGTCATTTGTATGATGGCCCTCTGCCCCTGAATGGTATGCACACCTGACACCAGCTCTGTAGGCAGGCGATGTCGGGTTTTGTCTGTTCTGAGGAACCGGCTGCAGTAGATCCATTTGGACAAGTTTCGGGAATAGACTGGAGTAAGATTCACCAATTGGGGTAAAGTTTGGTCTCCTAGGTGGTTCCCGAGGTCGGAAGTTATCTTGTGGAGGCCGGGATTATAGTGGTTTTGGTGAGGAGGCTGGTTTCTTTGGAGTGGAGGTTGATTTCTGTTGGCTTGTGGCTGCGGTCGGGCGAAAGGTTGAGCATTCATGACTGCATAAGTTGGGGGAGCATAGGCCATATCAGGATGAGGATAGTAGTGTTGAGGGGTTCTTTCAGAGAACACAGGTCTCGGAGCCTGATATCTTATTCCCCCTGATGCTACCATAACTGTTTCCTCTTTCATTTTACCCTTGGCCATTCCTCCAGACCCGCCTTGGATGGCTTGGGAGGTTGCTCTTATGGCCGATTGACTCAAAATCCTGCCCGTTTTCAAACCATTCTCTACCATTTCGCCAATTTTAATTGCCTCTGCAAAAGGCTTGCCCATGGCGACATCATATTCTGAAAGTAATCTGCTTCCTGGGCCTGAAGGAAGACGGTGACCATTTCTACTTCATCCATGGGAGGTTTCACCCTCGATGCCTGTTCGCGCCACTTAATAGCATATTCTCTGAAACTTTCCGAGGGTTTCTTCTTCAAATTGGCCAAAGAGTTCCTGTCTGGTGCGATGTCAATGTTGTACTGAAATTGCCTTACAAAGTCTCTGGCTAGATCATCCCAAATGTGCCATCGTGAGACATCCTGGTCCATATACCATTCTGAGGCAAAGCCTACTAAGCTTTCTCTGAAATAAGCCATCAACAACTCTTCTTTTCCGTCGGCCCCGCGCAGCTGGTTGCAATATCTTTTGACGTGGGCAATAGGATCGCCATGCCCGTCATACTTTTCGAACTTTGGCATTTTAAATCCCATGGGCAGGTGCACGTGAGGGAACATGCACAAATCAGTATAAGAAACACTCTTTTGCCCGCTCAACCCTTGCATGTTTTTCAAGCTCTGCTCGAGGCTTCTCATTTTTTTCGCCATCTCATCCTGCTCTGGGTCTTTGGGGGTTTTGTCCTGCCCCGGTGTAAGCTCAAATGGTGGTGGCTGAGAGTAATTATATGTGGGATATTGAGGAGGATCCACTGGAAAGCCAGGGTTTTGGAAAGTGAAAGCTGAGGGATTAAAGGCGGGCCTTGGCAGTAAGGGTTGTGTTGTAGCAGAGCATGGTGGAGCAGTGAAGATGTTAGGAGTTGCTCCTGCCAGGAACACCTGGGGGCGGACCTCAGAAGGTGTTCCGACGAAGTGAGCGGTCATGGTAGGCTGTCCCAAAGGAGTATGAGGGTGGCTGATGGGGATATTGGAGGTACCCCCAGATCTAGGGAATAGTTCAGGAAATCCAGGGATGGCGCTTGGAGGCTCTCTTCCATTGGTCCAGGCGTCCCACATCTCCATGAGTCGGAGACGTAGTATCCGGTTCTCTTCCGCTGTGACAGACTCAGATGCAGGGATCCCCGAGATGGGGCTGTCCTCTGAAATGGGGACTGCGGGCAAATTCATTTCTGTAGACATTTCCACACTTCCTTTCGATCTGGTAAAGTATTGTTGCGATGCCAGCTTACCACAACCAACCACCATTTCTAAAGGCTAGGCTGAGAATTGACAGCAACACACGGTTAGTTTGAGACAAGTAACAGATAGGTAATCGCACATTGGGGTGTGATGCACCTATACAGTTAAACGGATGTCTACATGTTTGCACTGGTTGCATGCGTCATCCCGGCTTTTCTTTTTCTATTTTCTCTTCTTTTCGTTTCTGTTCTTTGTTTTTCTTGCTTTTCTTTCTCTTTCTATTTTTCTCTCAATTTTCTTTTCCCTCTGTTTTTTCATTTTCTGCTTTTCCCTTTTCTTTTGCCATGGGTTTTCTCTCGATTCCTTATTTTCTATTTTGCGTTTCCTTTTTTTTCCTTTATTTCCTCCCCTGTATTTCTTCTGTTTTTGTTTTTCTTAAGGCCACGGTCGAATCCTATGGAGATTGCCTACGTATCATGACCCAGCATGAATCAGACCAAGCGTAGTTCTTGCAAATAAGGTAAAGAAACTAACTCTTTTTTTTTTGAATTCTTGAAAGAAATGCTTTAGAAGGAGAAAGGGAAATATTTTGATTTTGATTTTTCTTTTGAATTTTTGAAAGAAAGATTTCTAAACATTTCTTTTCTTTTTATTGGAACTTTGGGAATTTTTTAGAAGTAAAAATATTTTCAAAAATATTTTCGGGCTCAATTTTTTCAAAATTTGTATTTTTCATTATTTTTATTTACGAAAGAAAGACAGCTAAAGAGTATTTTAATGACTTATTCTGACCTAAAAGGAACAAGTGGCTATTTTTGCAAACTTTTCTTTATCTAGAAAACAAGGACTTGGTTTTGCAGATACGGCCTTTCAGCACTTCTGGGAGGAAGATTTTAAGGTTGTGCCCGCAAACCATTTAAAAATGACTCAGGGTGGCTGTTCTTGCAAAAACGGCCTTCCGGCGCCCTTTTGGGGACATTCGGCTTATTTTAAACAAGAATGGCATCACCCGACTTATTTTGTGACAAAATTAAAATTTTGGTATTTTTGGCTATTTTTGCAAAAGGGTGGTTGGACCCAATGAGGGTTGCCTACGTATCTTACATCCGGTGAGAATCAAACCGGCGTAGTTCGGACAGATTGGGAATTGAGTATTAAAAACTTCTTCTTTTTTTTGGAATTTTTTAAGGAAAGATTTCTAAAGAAGGAACTAAAAGAAAATACTTTTAGATTTAAGGCAAAAGAAAACAGTTCTGATTTTTGATTTTTTTTCCTTGGAATTTTCTAAAAAAAGTGCTTTAAAAGAAGAAAGAGAATTTTTTTTTTTTTTTGGATTTTTGATTTTGATTTTAATTTTGAAAGAAAGACTTCTGAAAATTCCTTTTTTTTTATTTGATCTTTGAGAATTTCAAGAGTAAAAGAAAATATTTTTTTTTTGAATTTTTATTTGTTTTCTCTTTTTCTAAGGAAAAAAGAAAATATTTTTGGATTTTGGATGTAACCTCTTAATTTCGAAAGGGGGACTTCTTTAAGAAAAATATTTTGAATTTCTGAGCTTTTATTTATTTATAAAAGTACTTCTAAGGAAAAGCAAAAATATTTTTGGACTTCAATTTTTGTTCAAAATTTGTATTGACATTTACAAAAAAAAAGACTTCTAAAGAAGAAAAGAGTATTTTTGGATTTTTGTTTCTGATTTCTTTTTTTGGATTTTTGGAAAAATACATCAAAATGAAGGAAACCTGTATTTTTGGATTTTGATTTTTATGAAAGACATTAGAAAGAAGGAAACCGTTTTTTAGTTTTAGAAACTTCTTTTTGTTTTTCTTTTTTTTTAAAAAATTATCTAAGGAAAGATTTCTGAAGAAAGAAAATATTTTTGGAATTTTTGAAAATTGGGGTCGGAACCGATGAGGTTTGCCTACGTATCTCACATCCGGTGAGAATCAGACCCGCGTAGTTCGGTCAAATAAAACTAACTATTTTCGAAAACTAAACTCTTCTTTTTTTTTTGTTGGCAAATTCACTATTTCTGAAAGCAAGACTCTTTTTATATTTTCTTTTTAGTGCCAAATAAAACAAACTAATTTGAAAATAAAACTTTTTTTTCCATTGGCAAACAAAACAAACTAAAAAAAAACTATTTTTCTTCTTTTCTTTCAATTTCTCAAAAATCCGGCAGCATTTCGGCACTACTTGGACATTGGTTTTTCTAATATAGGTAATTAACTCTCCACACTGCTATTTTCTCTTTTTCTCTCTTTTTTCAATATTGCCCAGATATTCAAAGCTGGTCAGCATACGAGTCCAAAACAGATAAATGCACAAATAGGATGCATCAGGATGGTCCATTATTCCCGGTACACCTGTCCTAGACGGACCCAACCCCTGTGTTGAGTCCCCTAAGTCAAAATGCACGTGATGCACATAAACGTTCCTACTAGGGATCCGGCATGGAGTCGATTTATTCTAAGTTCAAAACCTGGGTATAGGTTCTAGACTGTGTACCCGAACGGACAACTCGAGTCGAGGAGGGGGCTACGTACCGGGGACCCGCGGGATCGTCCGGCTTAGTAACTTGTCCGGCCTCTTTCTTATTTCAAGGTATGACACTAACAGAATAGGGAGTCTCAACCAGTAAGCACATCCCCGGAGGTGAGGAGAGAAGGGTTTCGGCACAGTTTATATATACAGTTCAGATAATATCAAAGCGGTAAAGCATTTAGCACATATAGCATGGAACATGTAGAAAAATCAGATACAGCCAAATATAACAATTATACTAAGCTCGAATTCTTGAACCCTGATTCGAAATTCTGGGTTCGTGTTCCCCAGCAGAGTCACCAGAGCTGTCACACCTCCTTTTTTACACACCTACCCCGAAGGATAATGTACAAGAGAGTTTTTCCATTTAAAGTGACATTATTCGAAATGGGATTATTTATTTATTTATTTTAGAGTCGCCACTTGGGATAGGATTGGCTTTTGGTGTCCCAAGTCACCGATTTAATTTAAATCCCAAATCGAGGAAAATTTCGACTTCCCAATTGGAGTCTCCGAACCAGAAATTCTGAATAATGAATTCTGTTGACCCGAGGGAAGGTGTTAGGCACCCCCGGATCCCGTGGTTCTAGCACGGTCGCTTAAATTATTATAATTGGCTAAAAATCTGATTTTAATACTTTTTTTAACTTATGTGCTTTTTAAATTTAAAACTGCTTTTATTATTATATTTTAATAAGACTTGCAACGTCGTGAAAATGTATCTCAAGCCACGTCGCACTAGTACGCCCGTGATTTTTGGCACATTTCGACTTCGTTGAGATTTGGATTTGGGTCACATAAATGTGCACCCGAGTTTAGGAAAATAATTTTATTAAACACGCGCCTAAAGCAACTACGCGTTGTTAACTTTGCGGGAGGCCATGGAAGTTTGCTAAATGACACATCTCGATTTCTAATTTCCAAAGGATTTTATTATTCGAAGTTGTTACAATCGGGTTACATGAAATGCACCCCGATTGAGATTCACATATCGTAACCATGCCACAGGAACCGTACCCATAGCCACTAACAAATCACGCCACTATCCACTATCAAACCACCATTAAACCTAACTTCTATTAATTCAAGTTAAAAATCCAAGGCTTAATGAACTTAACAGTATTGTTTCATTAATTTCTCGTTCAACTTTAAAGGACAAATTTAATAACAAGAGATAACACTATATGCTCACGAGATCGACAAACTACAGCTCCCAAACATGCAGGTTTTAATCAAAAGCTTTAAAACGCAGAACAAATAAAGGAGGACAAATTTAATAACATGAGATAATACTATATGCTCACGAGATCGACAAACTACAGCTCCCAAACATGCAGCTTTAATCAAAAGCTTTGAAATATAGAACAAATAAACGAGGGCAAGAAGATCGACTGAAATAGCAGTAGTCGAAAAGAAGAACGGACCACACCCATCGAAAATATTCAACAAAATAAAAATAACAACACATTAATGCAATACACACTGTATCAGAAACAAAACATTCCTAAACATTGTAACAGAACCAAGCATTCATACATTGTAGCAAAACAAAACAAAATGAAAGAAATAATCTCACATTGAACTTTGTAGAAGTGGAATTAATCACTGTCAACCGGGTCAAAAATGGAAAACTCGAACTGAACTACGATCCAGACCTCAAAGCTCGCCGGAACCGCGACAAAATTCAAAACAAAGGGACCTCGAATCGGCACCTCTGATTTGCTCTGTTTGGATGCTACTTTCCGGACTGTTTCACGGAGGTTTCAAACATGTTTCATAGCTATTGGACGAAGTTTCATGGCTGAAGCTACGATCGCTTTGGGACGAGCTTCAGCGGCGCTGCTCTAGAATGTGGAACGAAGATCAGAAATGGGGAGGAGTAAATGGTTGCTGCTCGTTTGGTTGAAAAAGGGAACAGAACCGATAGGGAAGGGTTGTGAGTGAAGAGGGTTATGGGGTCTGTTGGTGTTTATCGTCGATGAAGAGATCGGGGGTCATTTGGAGAAGATGACGCGGGGAAAAAGGGGGGGGGGAGTCTCCTGGTATTGCGGCGCTGATCAGTTTGTTTTCAGATTGTCGGCGTCTTTTTCTTGTTGTGTATTGCCTGATTGTATATTTTTAGTGTGTAGGGTGTGTTTGTGGTGTAGGTAGTATTATATAGGGTAGGGATTAGGTTAGGGGTATGGGCCTAGGAACTATGGGTAAGATTTATAAAAACGGGATAAACCAACCTAAAACTAATTCTTTCTTCTAAAATTATGTACAATTATAATATAAAAATATAAGACTAATTTTAATTAATTGAACTAAACTATAAAACATAAAACTACTTTTTTTGTGTTTTCAAGATTATAAAAATAAAGATAGGGTACTATTTTGGTAATTTTTTTTTAAGATTAAAAATGACTATAAAATATTAATAAACCTATTTTTTTGTAATTTTTTATTTTCTTGTAATAAAATAAAGTAAAATAGTAAAAATTAGTTGAAATGGCGATATTAGGCCTAAACTAAATATTTACATGCTAAAATGGGTAAAATTTCGGGGAGGGTCAAAAATCACATGTCAACAGCTGAAACAGCCCATCAATCTGCTGATAACCAAAAACCTCGCAAATAGTTAACCATGCAACCCCATCATAGGCGGTGGGACTCTCCCACTAAGCTCGAAGCCACTATTGTACAACTTTGGAATTTACCGGGATTCTTAATCTCCTGTTGACATAACCTTGCGTAATCAACCGCCAGAATTCTCGATATCTTACTATAGAAATTATTAACAACATTCGCACGACCAATTCCTTTTGCTGTATAACCAATAGAATTTTTCGCAGAAGCTTCGCCAACCACGCGACCGCTAACCTGCTCACAGGGGATAATCCACCTGCGGAACTCGCTCCCCGGCATCCTTCAATGCTGCTGCACGGGGTACAATCACTATGACATCAATAATCCCATCCTGAGTCCAAGCTCACTCTCTAGTTACACAAGTACATTATCCCTCGTGGACACCACTTAAGTGTGTAGCAACATCCTCCCAATTCAAAGCCATGTTGCATCCTTCCTCTTTTAAGCGGCTCCTTTCCGCTATATTAAACCTCCGGCCGCACAAGGACCCCTACTACAAATTGAATCCGTAGACCCCAATCACCAATCACTAATATTATCAAATCACTCCAAACTCTCCTTAAGGTACGTGGTCCTTCCACTGCAAGCCCACATGCACCTCCGCCACTCTCCCACTTTGGCGGAACTCATCCCCTTAATCGACTACTCAACCTTTGCTTCATATACCTGGCCTATTAGCAATTTAAAACTACGCCTGACACTTCCCACATGCCTTTCTCGTCTTCTTCAGCTCAATTGTTGCCTTAGTAAAATTTATCTTCATAGTACTTGAATCCATAAATCGCTACTAACTCCAAACTTCTCTGAAGGTTATCTTTCTTGAACCGTCAACATTGGAAACACTGTTTCAATCCTGAACCACCGCATCCTCCGATATCTGATAGTTGTATCTCCGATACTATTTCACAATACCTTGCCTCAAAGGCGAATTGTAGAAGATCATAACACCGACAAACTTAATACGTCTAATTGGAACAACAATACCCCAACATAGAAGAGGAATTCCACCATATTTGCAATTACCAAGCCTCATTACTTCCACCAGTCCACATCTGACCCTCCTAAATTCGATTACTTTTCCCCCTGCCGGGAATAAAATATTGAATCTCTTGATTATACCCTGAGTAAACCTCCCTTGAAATCATTCACTGCCCTGACACGTGGGCAGCACCCTACCATCATATCACTACTGTAGAATAGTCATTTATAAGCATCGCGTCAACTTGTGCCTAACCTCAAAGCCCTCGAAAATACCGCTACTGGGCTGAAACAATACAATATTCTTCCATAAGGCGACGACAATAATCTAATCAGCTATACCGGGAGAAACATCCCGTATCACATCTGTAGTACCATTACGGTTCTTCATTTTTTTGATTTACAACGAGCGGTTCGCGTCGCATGGGATTGATTAAGAAAGAAACAAAGGCATAAGCCTCTCATGAAATCGAATCGCACGAAAAGGAATCAAGAAGGGAAGTACTCCTAACAGTCTGCAGCCTCTCGAGGATAAGTACAGACATCTCCGTACTGATCCGCGGGATTCTACTAGACTTGCTCATGACTCGTGAGACCCCAGGAACCTAGTGCTCTGATACCATGTTGTCACGACCCACAATCCACTAAGGGTCGTGATGGCGCCGGACACCGTTGTCAGGCAAGCCAACTAAATTATCAATTAAATTCTCTTTTAATACCTTTAAAAATCTAGGATTCTTCCTTCCATTTTTCATAAATAAACATTTTCTACTTCAGTTCAATTTAAGAAAATAACTGTTCGTACATATCTTTCGTAAACCATCCCAGAACCCGGTGTCACAAGTGCATGAGCATCTACTGATAAGGATATAAAATGCAATACAATATCCGTCCGGAATACAATGGACAGAAGAAAATACAATTTACTAGGAGGGACTTTACAAGCTGCGGGCCGCCTCGCATACTGCAACTCACCTAGTCCCCGAATCATCCGTGCTGCTATGCCCAGTAGGCCGCTAAAGTAACATATACCTGTGCAACAAAAATGCACAGAAGTGTAGTATGAGTACGTAATCAACGTATACTCTGTGAGTATCCCGCCTAACCTCGAAGAGGTAGAGACGAGATGGTCAACCTGGACACTCACTAGCGGTCCAATAATAATATACTAAATATGTGAGGAAATCATGGATTATATATACAGTTTTAACTTACAAAGCTGTAAAATATGCAATACACCTTCAACATTTAATAAAGGATTTCCAAGGTTTTACTCTTCTTTATCTTATCAATTTATATCAAGCCACGAAGGGCAAATTTCACGTTTTAAAAATTCTCAAGCGACAAATAACATGCGCAAATCACACTGAGGCGACGGCCCGATCCAACAGAAATATAAAATGTGCACTGCCGAGGGTCGAACGGCACGAACCATAGATACATCTATTACCCCGCTCGTGAATCATTCATGCGACGCGGTCAACATAAAATAAACAATCACCCTGCTCGCGAATCATCCATGCGACGCAGGTACACATAAGATACACAATCACCCTGCTCGCGAATCATCCATGCGACGCAGGTACACATACTATACATGCTCAAATAACCAATTAGAATTTTATCGGGGAATAATTATCCAAATAAAACAAATTCTCCTTTAACAATTTTTAAGAAATGAAGTTTAATTCTTTTGAAATTCATTTACCAATTCTAGGTGATATAAGCAATTCAAGCTATCATAGGATTTGCAAATAATCCAATTATTCATACATTTGGGTCCTAGCTACCCGGACAATAGCATAATAGTAGCTACGCACGGACTCTCGTCACCTCGTGCGTACGTAGCCCCCACAAATAGGAGCACATAACCAATTGATTCACCTATGGGGATATTTCCCCCTCACAAGTTTAGAAAGGAGACTCACCTCGCTCCGAAGATCCACAACCGGCATNCCATAACCGAGACTGTCAATTTGATAGAGAAAAGGCAAGAAGTTAACATCACAGCTTTGGAAAAGGTCCCTCGTGGTTGTGCTCTTTTAGTTTTAATTAGGTGACGACAAGAAACTATGAGACGAAATTAAAACTTTGAATAAGAAAGGTTGTGCATACTTGATAGTCTTTTTATATATGTTATAAGTTGTGGCATCGTCCATAGAGTTCCCTAACTCGTATGGATACTTTAGACACTACTTAGAGATGTCAAGGCAGGCCCTTGAGGTCCCCCTCAAGGTTGCTCACTTGGTGCGGTTTGATGACAGCACGCACAGGGAAGGCTGGCTGAGTTTTCTATACATCTGCCCCCTTTATATATGCTTTAAAAAAAAGGCCCAAATGCCCCCATGTGTCGCCTGCACAGTTGACAATCGTGCAGTCCGCACGGGGCGGGCAGCGTTACGGGCGCCATGAGTCAACAGAGGCAGCCCGTAACAAATCTCATGACCTCTTCAGCGTGATTGGTCGTTTCATTCCTGAGCCCTTTTCTCCCAATTCATATTTCTTATTGGTATCACCGTTAGTGATGGATTTATAGCACAATCAATGATTTTACATCAATTCAGTAGCTTTTGCCCAGATTTTGTAATTCAATTACTATTTTTTATTAATTAAAGGTTGTTGTAGGAACATATAAATTTTAAATTCTTAGTTCTACTCTAATCTCGGTATTTTCAAAGTCGAAATCGCAAAAGTTCTCTTTCTCGTCTAGTTTAAATTCTGCTCCCATGATTCCGTTATCTTGCCGCAGTTAGCGCAACAGCTTATTCTTCTCTTCAAAAAAATATTAAGTTCTATGAAAATAACTAAGATCGCGTTGGCTCAAATTTAAAGCTTACAATTATGTTCAAGATTGATTTATTACAATCAGTTTTTTAAGTCCCAACCACTAATTCAATATGGTCCAAAATAAGTGATTTTTTAGCTATTTTCACACAGATTAAGAAATTTATCTTTTAGCATTTGGCCATGTCCTGCGACGTCCTGACACGTCCTGAGTCGTGCCATGGCCATGTCCTGCGACGTCCTGACACGTCCTGAGCCGTGCCGTGGCCATGTCCTGCGACGTCCTGACACGTGCCATGGCCACGCCCTGCCATGTCCTGCGACGTCCTGACACGTGCTGAGTCGTGCCATGGCCACGCCCTGCATGTCCTGCCACGTCCTGAGCCGTGCCATGGCCATGTCCTGTGACGTCCTGACACGTGCCATGGCCACGTCCTGACACGTCCTGACACGTGCGGTTGTTGCGGGTTGTGTCTGGCACCGCTCGTGGCAGCTGATGGCTTTTGACAACGAACGGCGGAGCGTCGTGCAAGTAGCGCCGCAAGGTGCCGTGCGCATGGGGCGAAGCTCAGTACATGTCGATTGCCATCGGTTGTTGCGGGCAACATCGGGAGGCGACATCGCTCGTGGCGGCTGATGGCTTTTGGCAACAGAACGGCAAAGCACCGTGCAAGTAGCGCCGCAAGGTGCCATGCGCATGGGGCGAAGCTCAGTAAGTTGCCGATTGCCATCGGTTGTTGCGGGTTGTGTCTGGCATTGCTCCAACCCCCTATTCGTGCTTTGCGGGGCTTGTCTTGGCTTTGCAACGTTGGCATCGGCAACAACACATGGCTGCGCGTCGCGTGTTGGGGCTGTTGTTGGCTTGCATCGGCGAGGCAAGTGTACGTGCGGCACATGAGTAGTGTTCGGCATGTGTGGCTAGGTTGGATCCCTGCTTGAGCAGCGACGTCCTAGCCCGCATGCCATCTCAGTCATGGCACAAGCGCAAATTAGGCTTGTTCGGCGTCGGTTTTCTGTGTTGCATACCTAATGCCAAGGCATTATCAAGCACAATCGGTTGCCTTTCGCCCCTCGCGTTCGACGTGCGGGGTGAACCAAAAGCTGCAGTTGTGTCCCAAGTCGTCCTTGCTTCGCCCTGCGATGGCTTGGTCCAGGACTAGTATGCTCGGACTCTCGGATTCGGTAAACGCAATGGGCATGGGGTCTTCATTGGCTCCTATCTGCCCAAAGAATGCTCCTTACGAATGACGGCCGTGCTCGTCTTGGACTTGGACGTGCCCTTTGGGTCGGCCATGCTCATGCGACGCCGGCGTCAATGAGGAATGCTACCTGGTTGATCCTGCCAGTAGTCATATGCTTGTCTCAAAGATTAAGCCATGCATGTGTAAGTATGAACAAATTCAGACTGTGAAACTGCGAATGGCTCATTAAATCAGTTATAGTTTGTTTGATGGTATCTACTACTCGGATAACCGTAGTAATTCTAGNGGGAATAATATCCAATAAACAAATTCTCCTTTAACATTTTTAAGAAATGAAGTTTAATCTTTTGAAATTCATTTACCAATTCTAGGTGATATAAGCAATTCAAGCTATCATAGGATTTGCAAATAATCCAATTATTCATACATTTGGGTCCTAGCTACCCGGACAATAGCATAATAGTAGCTACGCACGGACTCTCGTCACCTCGTGCGTACGTAGCCCCCACAAATAGGAGCACATAACCAATTGATTCACCTATGGGGATATTTCCCCCTCACAAGTTTAGAAAGGAGACTCACCTCGCTCCGAAGATCCACAACCGGCATTCCACGCCCTTCCGGGGACTCCAATTGATGCACCACGCTCCAAGACTAGCTAACGGTTACACAAATCCATTAATATATGTTCAAATATTCCTAACAAACTAATTTATAGCAATTCCTAACTCCGATTGAAAAGTTGACCAAAACGCCCTCGGGCCCACATGCCCGGAATCCAAAAATTTTCGAAGATAAAGTTTACCCATGGCTTTACTAGCTCAAATATATAATTTACTCCTAATTCCATGCTCAAATTCGTGGCTAAATTCCAAGAATATAATTTTTCTAGGTTTCCACCAAAAACCTCCATTTTCTACAATTTCCCAAGCCTAAATCCATACATAATTGATGTATTCAACTCAAAAATAGGTGGGGATAACTTACCTTAGCATAGCAGACAAAAATCCCTCTTTGAAGCTCTCCAAAAATCGCTCCAAGCCATGAAAAATGAGAGAAATGAACTCCAAATCACGATTTTTAAAACAAGCCTTCTACCCAGCATTTTTCGCATCTGCGGCTCCAAGACCGCTTCTGCGGTCCCGCAGATGCGGCCCCAATACCGCATCTACGATCCTCACCAGGCCTCCCCCTTTCCGCTTCTGCGCTTCCTTTTTTCCGCAGGTGCGGTCCCGCATCTGCGGCTCCCTGACCGCATCTGCGGTCCCAGCACAATCCGCATCTGCGGTCTTCCTGGCCGTTTCCGCTGCGCCGCACCTGCGGCCCTTTTTCCGCAGGTGCGGTTATGACAGCAACCAGACCCTTCAGCCTTCTTAAAATTCCATTTTTGATCCGTTAACCACCCGGAATCCACCCGAGGCCCCCAACCAATCATACCCACCAATCCCAAAACACATTACGGACTTGCTCGAGGCCTCAAATCAAATCAAACAACGCTAAAGTCATGAATCAACCCCCAATCCAAGCTTTATGAACTTTAGAACTTCCAACTTCTACTTTCGATGCTTAAACCTATCAAATCACGTTCGATTGACCTCAAATTTTGCACACAAGTCATATTTGACATTACAAACCTACTGCGACTTCCGAAATCAGATTCCGACCCCGATATCAAAAAGTCCACTCCCGGTCAAACTTCTCAAAAACCTTCAAATTTCTATCTTTAGCCAAATGGCTCCAAAATTACCTACGGACCTCCGAATTCACTTCCGATCGCGCTCCCAACTCCAGAATCACCATACGGAGCTATTCACAGTGTCGGAATCCCAAACGGACATCGATAACACTGAAATGCACTTCAAGCCAAACTTATAAAATTTCTTCTAAAATGCTAACTTCCACAATAGGCGCCAAAATACTCCCGGGTTATCCAAACCCCGAATCGGGCATACCCCCATGTCTGAAATCATCATACGAACCTGCTGGAACCTTCAGATCCTGATTCCGAGGTCGTTTACTTAAAAATCCAATCTTAGCTCATTCTTTCAACTTTAAACTTCTGAAATGAGAATTCTCTTCCCAAATGAACTCTAAACTTCCCGGAACTTAATTCCGACCACGCGTACAAGTCATAATACCTGAAATGAAGTTGCTCATGGCCTCAGGCTGCTGAACGGAGCGCTAGAACTCAAAACGACCGGTCGGGTCGTTACAATTTGGGGCTATCTACAAAGATAATACCCCTCTATAAGAATTGACTCTTTGTTATATAATTTTGAAAGCTTGTTTTATTCAGCATTTAGATTTGATTGTGAAGTGAAATGTTCCTAAGGCACTTGTATGGCTTTTCTTCAATAATTTCTCAATATTTTGATGCAACATTATCATCTCGGTCCTGGTCAAGTTTAGTAAATCATATTTTTTAGCACTCTTATCCATGTTCTCTAAAAAATAATTAATGCTCTTTAGAGTGCGTAATTGAGTATGAGATGAGCTATCATGTAACCTTCTGAAGCTGTCTGACATATCTCAATAATTAGCATCATACAATTTGCTAACGTCGATTGAATTACAATGCAACCGAATCTCGAAGAGCTGATGGCCCTTTGAAGAAAACTGTGTCACATAAGCAATGAGAATTATTCCTATTTGATTCTAATTATGCACTTTTTTTGCAACTTTCTTAAATGTCTTACACGGTCTTCCATTAATATGAGTAAGTTTTAAATGAATATGGTCCCCTGACATGATTTGTTAATAATCTCAACTTCTCAAGTAGTACCTTTTATTAGGGGTGTACACAAGTCGGGTTGGTTCGGATTTTGTAATTACCAAATGAAATCAATTGTCATGGGTTATTAAATTTAAAGACCAAACCAAATCAATAAAACTCGGGTTTTTTCAATCTCATTTTTTCTCGGGTTTTTCGGATTTTTTCCGGTAAAATCTTCGTAGCACAAAACATATAACTTGTGCTCAAAATATTTCTTTAATTCTAGTAGGATACAATTATATAAGGTATTTTCAAGAAAATAATATAAAATATGAGATGTGCCATGGCATTATCATAAAATATTGAACAATAAAGACAATAAAATTATGTAATATAAATATTGCTAATTAAAAAGCCATAATAAAAATAAACATAATCTAAAAGTACTAAGTCATGCTAAAATAAGTAGACCAATAAGGGTGTATTAATTACATGACTAAACGCTAAAGAAAAATTAAAAATAGGTTATGCATTTTTATCTAAATTATTGCATGTGACGACCCAAAGGGTCATCACCTGTTTTAAATGAATTCTGTGCTTTCGAGGCCTTGAAAATCTCGTTTAGAGTCGCCTCAATTTGCGTGCGTAGTCTGGGCGCGTAGCCGGAAAGCTTAAATGTGAAATTCTATGAAAAATGCTAAATTTTGATGTTAAAATGAATAAATTTGACTTTGGTCAACATTTTGGGTAAACGGACCCGGACCCGTGATTTGACGGTCCCGGAGGGTCCGTAGAAAAATATGGGACTTGGGCGTATGCCCGGAATCGAATTCCGAGGTCCCAAGCCCGAGAAATGAATTTTTTTTGTAAAATTATTTTCTGAAATTGTTTAAGGAAATTGAAAATGAAATTTGATTAGAAAGCGATGGTATCGGGCCCGTATTTTGGTTTCGGCGCCCGGTACAGGTCTTATATATGTTTTAAGTCCTTCCTGTGAAATTTGGCTGAAAACGGACGTCGTTTGACGTGATTCGGACCTAAATTGGAAAAATTGATGTTTAATGAAGTTTGGAGGAATTCATGGATTTTGAGGTTTAATTCGATGTTTATAATGTTATTTTGGCGATTTGATCGCACGAATAAGTCCGTAGGATAATTTTGAGGTGGTGCGTATAATTGGTTTGGAGCCCCGAGGGCTCGGGTGAGTTTTGGATAGGCCACGGATTGCATTTTTTGAACTTGAAAGTTGCTGGTATAACTGACCTGCAGGCTTCGCATTTGCGAAGCCTGGCTCGCAAATGCGAAGGTCTTCTCGCAAATGCGAGGTAGCCAGACCTGACCCTCCATCACAAATGCGATATATTTCTTCGCAAATGCGAAGGTGCCCCTGTTGGCCTGAGATCGCAAATGTGTCCACATGGCTCGCAAATGCGGAATTGGACTCTCGCAAATGCGACATTTTTGGTCGCAAATGCGAAGTCCCTCCTTTTGCTCAGTGTTCGCAAATGCAAACTTGACTTCGTAATTCCCATATCTGAGAGTCGGGGTTCACAATCGCGAACCCCTGTTCGCAATTCCCATATCTGCAACCTGCAAATTTGTATACTTAGTCGATTTTTAAGTCATTTTCACCCCATTTTCAAAACACAACTCCTTTGGGCGACTTTTCAAGAACAAACCTTCTTCCAAATCAATTGTAAGTTAGTTTTTACTCGTTTCTTTCAATCATTTACATCTTATAACATGATTTCAACCTAAAATCATAGATTTTCATGGGGGAAATTGGGTGTTTTGGGTAGAACCTAGGTTTTTCAAAAATTGGGGATTTGGACCTCAATTTGAGGTCCGATTTCAAAACAAATTACATATTTGAGTTCGTGGGGGAATGAGTAATCGGGTTTTGGTTCGAACCTCAGGTTTTGACCATGTGGGCCCGGGGGCGATTTTTGACTTTTTGGGTAAAACTTGGGAAAACTCATTTTCATGCATTGGGGTTGATTCATTTAGTGTTTATTAATGTAATTAAGTAATTTGTAATTAGATACGAGCGAATTGGAGGTGGAATCGCGGGCTAAAGCTATAATTGAGGCTTGAGTTGTATTCAAGGCATTGAGGTAAGTGTTTGGTCTAACCCTATCTTGAGGGACTAGGAGTTGAGTCTTATTTGTTAATTGCTTCTTGTTGAGTACGAGGTATAGGCATGGTGACGAGTATCTATACGTTGGTGTCGAGCATGACCGTGAGTCTTAAATTGATAGTTGTTGTGTTCTTAAATGACACTTCGGATGCTTTAAATTGATGACTCTTGATATTGAGTAGAGATTAAGTTTATTCTCGTGGACTTTATTTATGTTGGAGTACTGGTATTAATCGAGCTGAGTAAGAGTTGAGCTAGGATTTGGTTATAGCTGATTCTCCCTTGCCGGGATGGTTATTTTGATATTGTTGTTCCCTTGCCGGGAAATTATTATTTTATTGCATTTGTTTTCCTTGCCGGAATTTTATTGTGACTTTGTGTTGAATTGAAATGGGAGCGGGTGGTACGCCTACCACAAGATATTGATGAAATGGGAGCGGGTGGTACGCCTACCACAAGTTATTGATTGAAATGGGAGCGGGTGGTACGCCTACCACAAGTTATTGATTGAAATGGGAGCGGGTGTTATGCCTACCACAAGATATTGATGAAATGGGAGCGGGTGATACGCCTACCACGAGATTTGATGAAATGGGAGCTGGTGGTAAACCTACAACGAGATTTGATGAAATGGGAGTGGGTGGTACGCCTACCACGGAAACAATGAGAAATGGGATCGGGTTGCACGCCTGCAACGAGATGTGTACTGATAGTGAAATCTGCTTTTATTTCCCTTATCTGTGTTAGAGTTAATTTATATGTTCCTATTATTCTCCTGCAATTCTGTATTATCTGCTATCCCCGAAGCATGTCCCCCCTCCCATTTAAAATGTTTATTCTTGTTATTTTCCCGCTGTAGATATGTGTGTGTGTGTGTGTGTGTGTGTGTGTGTGTATATATATATATATATATATATATATACTCGACTACGTAGTTAGTGTAGGTCGTCGTNCTTCTTAGGATCTACTTTAATACCCTCTCCGGACACAATATGCCCCAAGAATGCCACTGACTCGAGCCAAAACTCACACTTGGAGAACATAGCATAGAGCTGCTGCTCTCGCAAGGTCTGAAGCACTACTCTCAAATGTTGCTCGTGCTCTCCCAGGCTACGTGAGTATATCAAGATGTCGTCAATGAAGACGATGACAAAGGAATCAATATAAGGCCTGAATACCCTGTTCATCAGATCCATAAATGCCGCCGGGGCATTAGTCAAGCTAAAGGACATCACCAGAAACTCATAGTGGCCATATCTCGTCCTGAATGCAGTCTTCGGAACATCTGAATCCCGAATCTTCAGCTGATGATACCCTGACCTCAAGTCAATCTTAGAGAACACCCTAGCACCCTGCAGCTGGTCAAACAAATCATCAATATGGGGCAATGGATACTTGTTCTTGATGGTGACTTTGTTCAACTGACGGTAATCAATGCACATCCGCATAGTCCCATCTTTCTTCTTCACAAATAGCACTGGCGCGCCCCAAGGCGATACACTGGGCCTGATAAACCTCTTTGCTAACAACTCCTCCAACTGTTCCTTCAGCTCCTTCAGCTCCTTAGGAGCCATACGGTACGGCGGGATAGAAATAGGATGGGTGCCTGGAGCCAAATCAATACAGAAATCAATATCACGATCTGGGGGCATGCCAGGAAGATTAGAAGGAAAAACATCAGCGAACTCTCGAACTACTGGCACGGAATCAATCGTCGGAGACTCAGCTGTGGTGTCTCGAACATAAGCTAAGTAAGCCAAACACCCTTTTCCAACCATGCGCTGAGCCTTCAGGAAAGAGGTAACCCTGCTAGGCATGTCAGCTGTGGAACCCTTCCACTCCAATCTCGGCGATCCTGGCATCACTAGTGAAACAGTCTTGGCATGGCAATCAAGGACGGCGTGATACGGAGATAGCCAATCCATGCCCAAGATGACCTCAAAATCGATCATGTCCAGCAACAGAAGATCCGCTCTAGTCTCGAGACCACAGAAAGTGACCACACAGGACCAGTAGATCCGGTCCACAACCACAGTATCACCCACAGGAGTGGACAAATGAACAGGAATACCCAAGGGCTCAGGAGAAACAACCAGAAAGCGAGCGAACAGAGATGATACATATGAATAAGTAGACCCTGGATCGAATAATACCGAAGCATCTCTGCCACCAACGGAAATAATACCTGTGATGACGGCATCTGAGGCCAATGCATCCGGCCTGGCTGGAAGAGCATAGAATCTGGCTGGGGCACCTGATGGCTGGCCCCCACCTGACTGGGGAGTGACTGGCTGACCTCTCCCTGTCTGACCTCCACCTCTAGGACGGCCTCTACCCGTCTGCCCTCCACCTTTAGGTGGCTGGGCGGCTGGTGCCGGAGTCTGGGGCTGCTGGCTCTGCTGTACTGCCTTACCCCTAAGCCTGGGGCAAGTCCTCCTCAAATGTCCCGAATCTCCAGACTTGTAGCACGCTCTAGGCACCATAGCCTGCTACCCTGGAGTCTGAGTCCGCTGACCTGAATACCTACTGGAAGAACCCTGGATAGCTGGAGGACGACCTGAACTCTCCGGCATGGCACTAAAATAAGGGTTAGGGGGACCATGGGGGCCTGAATACCCACTGGAGGAACCCTGAATAGCTGGCGGGCGGTAGGAACTCTCTGGCATAGCACTGAAATAGGGGCGTGCTGGGGGCCCCCGGGCAGGTGGTGCTGAAACGGGTGGCCTACTAGACTGGCCTCTCCCAAACTGACCTCTGCCCCTAGCTGGGGCACCTCTGTACTCGCCGGAGAACCTAGCTCTCTTATCCTGCTGTATCTGCTCTCTACCCCTCTGGCGATACCCCTCAATTCGATGAGCAATCTCGACTACTAGCTGATACCCTGTGCCCATCTCTACCTCTCGAGCCATACTGAACCGAATCCCGGGCTGCAACCCTGCGACAAACCTCCGCACCCTCTCTGCATCGGTAGGAAGTATCATGAGTGCATGGAGGGACAACTCAGAGAACCTCGCCTCGTAGTCGGTCATAGACATCTGCCCCTGCTCGAGCTGCTCAAACTGGTACCGCAGCTCCTCCCTCTCACAGGGCGGAATATATCTGTCCAAGAATAACCGCACGAACTCACCCCAAGTGAGGGGAGGAGCCTGCTGGCCTGCCAAGAATATAGGACTGCCACCATCTACGGGCCCTGCCCTCCAGCTGGAAAGTAGTAAAGTCAACACCATGCGACTCCAATATCCTCATGTTGTGCAGTCTGTCCCTGCACCGATCAATGAAGTCCCGAGCATCCTCATGTCGCTCACCCCCGAAGACTGGAGGGTGAAGCCTGGTCCATCTGTCTAACAGCTTCTGTGGGTCACCATCCGTAGCTGGCCTGGGCTGGGGTGCCGCTGCAGCAACTAGCTGAACCCCATCTGCGGGTAGTGCAACCGGAGTCTGATATACTGCAGCTGCATGGCCTGGAGCCTGAGCAGTAGAGGTCTGGGCTCCCCCTCCCGCCTGTGAAGCAGCTGGGTCCGCTGGAAATAAACCAGCCTGAGTCATAGTGTCCATGAATGCGGCCCATGACCTCCTGGAATCCCGGCTCTGTCATGAAATCCACCGGAGTAGGCACAGCTGCGGGCACCTCGCCCTGCTCCTCAATAATGGGATCCCTTGCGGGATCTGCAGGTGGTGCATCTGGAACGGCTCTGGGACGCCCTCGCCCCCTACCACGGGCCGGTGCCCTCCCCCGGCCTCTACCTCGGCCTCTAGCAACGGGGGGAGCAGCTCCTCCCGGGTCCGGAACGTCGGCGGTACGAGTCCTCACCATCTGTGAGAGAATAGAAGAGGGAAATTTAGTACTCTAAACACTGCACGACGGGAAGTGAATAAAGAGTAGTCTTTCCTAATACCCTATAACCTCTCGAAGAGAAATACAGACGTCTCCGTACCGATCAACAAGACTCTACCAGGTTTGCCCATAACTTGTGAGACCTACATGAACCTAGTGCTCTGATACCATGTTGTCACGACCCATTTTTCCATAATAGGTCGTGATGGCGCCCGACACCGTCGTCAGGCCAGCCTACGCGGAAGTACAATTAAGTTCTCATTTGACTTTTGCCAAAAACTGATTATAATATATTTTCCAAGTTTAGGAATGCCGAAGGTGGAAAAAATAAAGTATCAAAAATAGATATACAATCCAAAAATAAATGTCTACTGACGTGTGTGTGCCAGAACCTGGTGTCACAAGCTACGGGCAACTAGTAGAATATACATCCAAAAGAATACTACACAACCCTACTGTCTGGATTAGAATAGACAGAAATAAAAATGCAAAGAGAGACTTCTTCGGCTGCGGATCGACATGGAAGGAAAAGCAGCTCACCGTAGAAGTCCCAAGCCTGCTCACAACTGCGCACCAGGGTAGTAACCGGATCCACCTGCCTCAGACCCTGTACATTTAAGTACAGAAGCGTAGCATGAGTACATAAACAATATATGTACCCAGTGAGTATCCCGCCTAACCTCGAAGGAGTAGAGACGAGAGGTCGACTTGACACTCACTAGGGCCGAATAAATATGATAAGTTCAAGTTAGCAATAAAAATCCATAGCAGGCAACAGTTTACAAGTAGACATATAAATCATATTCTCGCTGAGATTCCAATTAGTCACTTACTTCATTCACAATTATCAGTTCCTTTAGAGTTATGAGGGTGTGATTCTATAAATTTACAAACTCAGGCAAAGCTATAAAAGCATGCGCAAATATGCCGAGGCGACGGCCCGATCCAACAGAAATAAATTGTGCACTTGCCGAGGGTCGACGGCGCGCTTATAGATGCAACTACTACCCCGCTCGGGAATCATACATGCGACGCGGTCAAATAAAAACAAATTCATGATCAAGCAACAACAACAATCAATACGCATATGAGGGTAGCTATACAAAGAGGTGCCAATTATTTCCTTTTTAAGATGCCAATGGATTTAAGTCATTTTCCAATCCTTTCTTCTTAGCCACACGGGTTCATATAAATCCAAGGTAATCAATTATACTAGAAGATCACATAAAGCATGCTCATGGGTCCTAAACTACCCGGACTTAGCATAATAGTTGCTACGCACGGACTCTCGTCACCTAGTACGTACGTAGCCCCCGAATTTAGCACAATTAATCAATTATTAATCCTATGGGGACAGTTTCCCCCTCACAAAGTTAGAATGGAGACTCACCTTGCTCCAAAGTGCACTTCCAACTTCCAAGAACGAGTCCAAGTCCTTAATTCAAGCCGGACAATTCCAAACTATTTAAACGAAGTAAGAACTAATTAAAACCTCACAAGATCAAATCCTAGCTATCTAAGAAATTCCCCAACCATTAACACAAGTTTCCTAAATTCCGACCCCGGGCCCACGTGCCCGGATTTCGAGATTTTTCGAAGGAAATTGTTCTCTATGCCCTAAGGATCGATAATATATGATTTCTAGCTCATTACATGGCAAATTACATGATAAGTTCATAGTTATGCTATAACCCTAGGTCTAGCTCTAACTCTTGACTTTTACCAAATTTTAGTGTTTAATCCACCTAATATTCATGTATTTAAGCTAAGGGAGGGTGGAAATTACTTACCTTGTGATGATATGTGGAAACCCTCTCTTTGGAAGCCTCAAGTTCGCCCAAGTGTGGAGAAGAATGTGAAGTAAATGAACCTAAGTTCGAATTAAAAGAGTTCACTGCCCAGCGATTTCCGCTTCTGCGGTTTAGGGACCGCATCTGCGGTCCCGCACCTGCGAAAATAAGGCTGTATCTGCGGCTCTGGGCTAAGGGAGGCTGGACCGCATCTGCGGTCTGGGAAGCGCTTCTGCGGAACCGCTTCTGCGGAATAGGGCCGCATCTGCGGCTTCCCTTGGGCCTGCCTTGGGCCGCTTCTGTGATCATGTGACCGCATCTGCGATCCCGCTTCTGCGGTCCAAGAACCGCAGATGCGGTTATGACAGAAGCAGCAAACTTCAGTCCTTTTCCAAGTTCTAGCTTCACTCGAGCCTCGTTTATTTGAAGCTCCGGGCTCCCGAGCCCCGCCCGAACATACCGACAAGTCTAAAATCACGAGGCGGACCTACTCGAACCCTCGGAACTCCCAAAGCAACACTAAATCTCATAATCACCCCCTAAAACCAAATGAATCAAACTATTGAACCCTTAAGTTCTTAACTCTCCTCCAATGGGTCAAAACGCCCTTAAACTACTCGGATTGACACCAAATTTTACGGGCAAGTCTTAAATGATATTACGGACCTGTACCAAGCTTCGAAACCAAAATTCGAGCCCGATACCTAGGGAATTAATGATCTCTTAGTTTCTTGAATTCTTTAAAGCTTCTATTAAATAATTTTAGATAAAAATTCATTTCTCGGGCTAGGGACCTCGGAATTCGATTTCGGATACACGCCCGGGTCCCATATTTTTCCACGGACCCTCAGAAATTATCAAATTACGGATCCGGACCCGTTTTCCCAAAATGTTGACCGAAGTCAAACTTGGTCTTTTTAAGAAATCCTAAAGAAGCAAATGGGCATATTTTTACTCAAAACTCTACCCAATCCCCGAACTAATCGCCCCCGCAAGTCGTAAACTAATTAAAGCAAGTACGGGAGGCTCGATTTAGGAGAACGGGATTCAAAAAGGCTAAACGATCGGTCGGGTGTTACATGCTTCCTCGCTATTGAGCATGTGTTGAACTCAATGAGCATAGTTCGGTGAAAATTGTCCTATGCTATAATATTTTGTAATTTTTAAAAAAAAATAATACACTAATGAAAGATATTTTGTCAGAATTTATATATTGTATATCTTTTGTTAAAGTTATAAAACCAACCAAAATTTAGATGACCAATTCAAATGAAGAAATAAGGTGAGCAAAGACATTATAAGAATATGAATATCAAAAAAAGAAGGCAATATGACATCAATTTACATTGAGAATCTCGATTTTACTCTCCTTAATTTCTTCTACAAAGGGTAAAATCTCAAAATTATTAATTATTTCAAAACTATATATGAACTAATTAATATAGTAAAAGTAATATATAAGCCATAAACTTAAAAAAGGTGGAGCTAAGATCCTTTTTAAGAAACTTAGGATATTTCTATTAGGAAAATACGTTAGTTATCAATTGCCGAGAAGAAAAATTAAGTAATTTCACCTAAAATTTTCCAAACTAAAAAGGATAATCACTTGAAGTGGTAATGTAACTCTTCGTTGATCGTATCCAACCAGAATCCTAATGCTTGTTATTTCCAATTATATCCTTTCCTTGTGAATTCTAACATTCAATATTATAAGGTAATTTTTGTAAACCGACATTATATTCATGCTTTTATAATAACTAGTCTCTATATACGTGCGATGCACGTAAATATTTACTTAACTATATATATATTGGATATTTTAGTAAAAATATGTTGGAGTCTCTTAAAGTGCAAAATACAGTTCTAGGAGCTAGTGTAAGATCTAGTAGTAACAGTATACACAAGGTATGTGGATTAGGCGCATGTAACATATTAGCATTTTGTCTTGATAATTAAATTAAACAAGGAAAAAGAATAATTCGACCAGTTATGGTCTTATACCAATTATATCCTCTCCAGTATCTGCATCAACATCCCCAACCCTTTATCTCTGTGTATTCTACTAAAGAGACAAAAGTACAACAATCCAATAAAAAGTATAATCAAGAACAAGATCGTTTATGGTTAAAATATGTCCGAATCCAAAGTAAAGGCAACTCTTAAAGTTGCATCTTGAGACTGCCATTTAATATGCCTAAAACTCACCATCAAGTGAATTACATATGTTCGATCGAGAAAATCCATTCACGTATCTGTAGAGCATAAATATTTGAACCCAACAAAAGTTATCTAAAATATTCAGAATGATTATTTGCGCCAAAATCTTAAAGTCAAACTAAATTTTGAATAAATACTTTAAGCAATTCAGTAGTTTAACAAAAGAAATGAGAACATCAAACATATTATGAATAATGTCCATTGCTCATCAACAAATACACTACTTAAAATAGGAATAAATATAACATAAAATAAAGTATACCTTAGAAAAAACAACGGGAGTACACAACTAAAGGAGTTAAACTTAGGGAATTACAGCATAAAGCTATACATTATAAAAAGCAAAGGTGAATACAATTTGTATTCAACATGAACCACATACGGTTGTTACTTTTGGACATGAATTCAAAGTCCTAATTATGTGTATGTTCGGTGAGAATAAAATGTATAAATGAAACTCTATGTGGAGATGGTAACAGGGCGTCAAAAGTAGTTTGTTTCATATGAAATTCTATTTAGAATTCTACACAAATATCTTTTAAAAGTTGAAATCAATACCTATTTGAACGATCGAAGGAATCACATTCCAATTTCCAATACAAATTATATGACTCATAGTATGAAAAATTATCCAAATATAATTAGGATACTATTCTCTAAGCTGTATTTCCCTCTAAACCATGCATACTGGCGGTTTGTAGCCGTCCAAAACGATTAGGTACAAAAAAATTATACCAACTTTTTAAAGTCGGCGAATTTGTAGTTTAAATTGAAAAGAATTTTATCCTTGAGTTAATTATATTTTTATCCTTAAATTATACAAATATTTAAGGACATAAAAGACGATCAATATTTCAGGGATATTTTAGTCGTTCAACACTTAGCATTAATTATTCGTGCTTTTATAATAATATAGACTAGTTTCTATGAACTTGCGTTGCACGTTAATAAAGACACATGATGATTAGTCAATTATTTATATGAAGGGACGCCAAATTAAATTAATAACAACAACAACAACAACAGTACAGTGGGTAGAGTGTACGCAGATCTTACCATGTCTTTAAAAGGAAGAGAGGTTATTTTCGGTACCCTCGGCTCATGGAGGAAAAAGGGAAGGGGCAACATCAAGCAAATCAATATGCCAACCAAAGCGAAAATACAAAACTAACACTAAGTAATGCAAACAGAAACCGAAACAAGGCAGCAATAAGAAATAACAGCAATATGGGATAAAAGAAGCTAAGAGATGCATCAAAGGTACTGTCACAAATAAGGACAACACTCGACACCAAATTAAATTAATAAGAGAGATATAAATAATAAAACAACCCTTAATATACATATATATAAGCTGCAAAATACTATCTAATATTGTTAATTAATCTATTTATTGTCTACAAGCTAACAAAATGCTCAATACACATTAGCTGCAAAATGATATCTAATTTGATTGAATAATCTATATATTATCTCAAAGATATTAGAATGCTCGATATAACAAATAATGTGTTGACCTTTTGCCTGATATGAATTTATGAGGAAGTCTACAAACAATCAAATTCTAAGTTTCTTTTTGCATACAACGGATTCTTGAAGTTATAAACCTGTCACGACCCGAAATTTCCACCCTCGGGAGTCGTGATGGCGCCTACTAGTGGGAGCTAGGAAAGCCAAGAACAGTCGCCAACAATATCCTAACTCATTTTATCCATGATTAACAATTTGAATTATAGAAGAACAAGCAATTAATATACTGCGATTAATAAAAGATAGCGGAAGTCTGAACTGAAAATATAGCAACAGCGTCTAAACATCAATACAAGTCTCTATCCAGCACCTGGTGTCACAACATTTCACGGACCATCTAAGAATGCTAAATACAAAGTCTGAAACAAAATGATAAAACTCTGTCTCGGTACAAGGGAAACAGGGCAGAAAGGGGATAAAAAGAGATGCCGGGCCTGCGGACGCCTGCAGGAGTACCTCGGGATCTCGTGGACTGAATGACTGCTCCCTGGCCTACTGCTGCGCACCGTAAGCTGCTCCGACACATGGATCTGTGCAAAAGAGCACAGAGTGTAGCATCGGCACAACCGACCCCATGTGCTGGTAAGTGTCTGGCCTAACCCCGGCGAGGTAGTGACGAGGCTAGTACCAGACTCCAGACAAACCTGTGTAGTTATATAATATATCGCGGAAAAATAAACAAGTAATGAGCAGTTATAAGGGAAGGGGGTACATGCCTCGGGGAAACAGTTTAACTTAGCAGAAATTGAATAACATGTGAAGGAACAGTACAATGTCTAAAACCATATGATAGTACTGCTGTTGCGGCGCGCAACCCGATCCGTACTTCAACTATAATTGTTGCGGCGTGCTACCCGATCCAATAAATATAACATATACCTGTTGCGGCGTGCAACCCGATCCATTCAAATTTATGTTGCGGCGTGCAACCCAATCCACTATAGTGTATGTTGCGGCGTGCAACCCGTTCCAAATATACATAGCTTATCATAATCACAACCACAAACCTCGGTAGAGGATCAACCATAAAATACTCTATCCCGGCAAGGGAGAACCAGCTATAACCAATCTCAATTCGGATTTTTAGCATTTCTATTATAATCGTTTCTAACTCATAGTTATCTTCCACAAAGAAAATAAGCTAAACCTTGCTCAACAACACAAGTCCACTTACTATTTCATCCATAGTATCATTCAAGAACACAAAATGTCAATTTAAGACTCACGATCATGCTCGACACCGACGTATAGATACTCGTCACCATGCCTATACGTCGTACTCCACAAGAAACACATAGCAAATATGACTCAACTCCTAGTCCCTCAAGCTGAGGTTAAACCGAACGCTTACCTCGATGTTTTAAATTCAACTCAAGCCTCAATTATAGCTTTACCCCGTGATTCCACCTCCAATCCGCTCGAATCTAGTCACAAGTCACTTAATTACTTTAATACCCACTAAATGAATCAATTTGAATGCATAAAAATGAATTTTCCGAAGTTTTTCCCAAAAATTCCCAAATCGCCCCCGGGCCCACGTGGTCAAAACCCGAGGTTCGAACCAAAACCCGATTACCCATTCCCCCACGAACCCAAACATGTGATTTGTTTTGAAATCGGACCTCAAATTGAGGTCCAAATCCCCAATTTTAGAAAAACCTAGGTTCTACCCAAAACCCCCAATTTCACCCATGGAAATCTTTGATTTTAAGTTGAAAACATGTTAAATGATGTTAAAGATTGAAAGAAATGAGTAACAACCAACTTACTAATAATTTGAAAGAAGTCTTGTTCTTGGAAAATCGCCCAAAGAGGTTTGTGTTTTGAAAGAATGTTAAAATGACTCAAAAATTCGGCTAAGTGTAAAATATGCAGGCCTCAGATGTGGGAAATGCGAAGGTGGGTTCGCATTTGCGAACCCTGCAGGTTTGGGAAATGCGAAGGCGAGTTCTCATATGCGAACTCTGAAGGATCTGGGGTGATTCGCATTTGCGAGCTAATGTGTCACATTTGCGACAGGCCCGACTTCGATTTGCGGACCAAGAGGTCGCATTTGCGATCCCAGCTGGCTAGACCCCTTTTCGCATTTGCGATGGCAAGCTCGCATTTGCGAGCCCTGCTTCGCAAATGCGAAGATTGCAGGACTGGGAATATCAGATTTTCCAAAGGTTCAAAATGCACTCCGACACCTATCCAAAACTCACCCGAGCCCTTGGGGCTCCAAACCAAATATGTACACAGCCTCAAAAACATCCTACGGACTTATCCGTGCGATCAAATCGCCAAAACAATATCATATACATTGAATTAAGCCTCAAAATCCATGATTTCTTCCAAATTTTTATAAAACATCAAATTTCCATTTTAAGTCCAAAACACGTCAAACGACGTCCGTTTTCAACCAAACTTTACAGAAAGCGCTTAAACCATATATAAGACTTGTACCGAGCGCCGGAACCAAAATACGGTCCCGATACCATAGTCTTTTAATCAAATTTCATTTCCAATTTTCCTTAATTATTTCCAGAAAACAATTTCACACAAAAACTCATTTCTCGGGCTTGGGACCTCGGAATTCGATTTCGGGCATACGCCAAAGTCCCATATTTTCCTACGGACCCTCCGGGACCGTCAAATCACGGGTCCGGGTCCGTTTACCCAAAATGTTGACCGAAGTCAAATTTATTCATTTTAATCAAAATTTAGCATTTTTCTCACAGAATTCATATTTAAGCTTTCCGGCTACGCGCCCGGACTACGCCTCAAAAGTACAGAATGGGTAAGAAAACAGGTGATGACCCTTTGGGTCGTGACATTCTCCACCTCTAAAACAATCGTTCGTCCTCAAACGGACAGAAGAAAGAAGTACCTGAGTCGGGGAAAAGATGAGGATAACGGCTCCGCATATCAGACTCGGACTCCCAGGTCGATGCCTCTGGAGGCTGACCTCTCCACTGAACACGCACAGAAGGAAAACTCTTGGATCTCAACTGATGAACCTGCCGATCAAAAATAGCTACCGGCTCCTCCTCGTAAGACAAGTCCTTGTCCAACTGGACAGTGCTGAAATCTAACACGTGGGCTGGATCGCCGTGATACCTCCGAAGCATGGATACATGAAAAACTGGATGCGCGGCTGATAAGCTCGGCGAAAAATCAAGTCTATAAGCCACCTCTCCCACTCGATCAAGAACCTCAAACGGGCCAATGAACATAGGGCTGAGCTTGCTCTTCTTCCCAAATCTCATCACGCCCTTCATAGGTGACACTCGGAGTAATACCCGCTCACCAACCATAAATGCCACATCTCGAACCTTGCGGTCTGCATAACTCTTTTGCCTAGACTGAGCTGAACGAAGCCTATCCTGAATGATCTTGACCTTGTCCAAGGCCTCCTGAACCGAATCTGTGCCCAACAACCGAGCCTCTCCCGGCTCAAACCATCCAACCGGAGACCGACACCGCCTACCATATAAAGCCTCATAAGGAGCCATCTGGATGCTCGACTGGTAGCTGTTGTTGTAGGCAAACTCCACTAAAGGCAAGAACTGATCCCACGAACCTCCAAGGTCAATAACACAAGCTAGAAGCATATCCTCTAGAATCTGAATGGTCCGCTCGGACTGACCGTCCATCTGGGGATGAAATGTTGTGCTCAAATCAACCCGTGTGACCAACTCTCGTTGAACTGCTCTCCAGAAGCGCGAGGTAAACTGCGTACCCCAGTCCGAAATGATAGATACGGGCACACCATGAAGGCGAACAATCTCTCGAATGTAGATCTCAGCCAACCTCTCAGAAGAATAGGAGACTGACACAGGGATGAAATGTGCTGACTTGGTCAGCCTATCAACAATGACCCAACAACGTCGAACTTCTTCCGAGTCAGCGGAAGTCCAATAACAAAATCCATAGTAATCCGCTCCCACTTCCACTTGGGAAGCTCAATCCGCTGAAATACACCACCAGGCCTCTGATGCTCGTACTTAACCTGCTGGCAATTCAAACAACGAGCCATATATGCTACAATATCCTTCTTCATTCTACGCCACCAGTAATGCTGCCGCAAATCCTGATACATTTTCGCGGCGCCCGGATGAATAAAGTATCGGGAGCTATGGGCCTCCTCCAAAATCAACTCTCGGAGCCCATCCATATTAGGCACACATACTCGACCCTGCAAGCTCAAAACTCCAACATCATCTAAGGTAACATGCCTGGCACCCCCGCGCTGCACCGTGTCTCTAAGGACACACAAATGGGGATCATCATACTGCCGGTCACGGATACGCTCCAATAATGAAGAACGAGCGACCGTGCAAGCTAACACACGACTGGGCTCAGAAACATCCAGTCTCACGAACTGATTGGCCAAAGCCTGAACATCCAAAGCAAGCGGCCTCTAACTGACCGGAATATAAGCAAGACTGCCCATACTGGCCGACTTCCTACTCAAAGCATCGGCCACCACATTGGCCTTCCCCAGATGATATAGAATGGTGATGTCATAATCCTTCAACAACTCCAACCACCTCCTCTGCCTCAAATTCAACTCCTTTGATTGAACGAATACTGAAGGATCTTGTGATCCGTGAACACCTCACATGCCACGCCATATAGATAATGCCTACAAATTTTCAATGCGTGAACTATGGCTGCCAACTCCAAATCATGAACCGGATAGTTCTTCTCATGAATCTTCAACTGCCTCGAAGCATAAGCAATGACCTTGCCATCCTGCATCAACACTGCTCCAAGCCCAACACGGGAAGCATCACAATAGATTGTATAAGGCCCTGAACCTGTGGGCAAAACTAACACCGGTGCCGTAGTCAAAGCTGTCTTGAGCTTCTGAAAGCTCGCCTCACACTCATCCGACCATCTGAACTGGGCACCCTTCTGGGTCAGTCTGGTCATCGGGGCTGCAATAGTTGAAAACCCCTCCACGAACCGTCGATAGTAGCCTGCCAACCCCAAGAAACTCCGAATCTCTGTAGCTGATGCTGGTCTAGGCCAGCTCTTGACTGCCTCTATCTTCTTTGGGTCCACCTGAATACCCTCTGCTGATACAACATGCCCCAGAAATGCAACTGATCCCAACCAGAATTCACACTTCGAGAACTTATCATATAACTGACTATCCCTCAGAGTCTGAAGAACCACTCTGAGGTGCTGCTCGTGCTCCTCCTGGCTGCGGGAGTATATCAATATATCATCAATGAACACTATCACGAATGAATCCAAATAAGGCCTGAACACTCGGTTCATCAAGTCCATGAAAGCTGCTGGGGCATTTGTCAACCCGAATGACATAACCAAGAACTCATAATGCCCATACCGAGTGCGAAAAGATGTCTTAGGGACATCGGATGCCCTAATCCTCAACTGATGGTAATTAGATCGCAAGTCAATTTTTGAAAATACCCTGGCACCCTGAAGCTGGTCGAACAAATCATCAATCCTCGGTAGTGGATACTTATTCTTGATCGTTACCTTGTTCAATTGCCGGTAATCGATAAACATTCTCATTGACCCATCCTTCTTCTTGACAAATAACACCGGCTCACCCCAAGGTGAGACACTGGGTCTAATGAAACCCTTCTCAAGCAAATCCTGTAACTGTTCCTTTAGCTCCCTCAGCTCCGGCGGGGCCATACGATATGGCGGGATAGAAATGGGCTGAGTGCTCGGAACCAAATCAATGCAGAAATCAATATCCCTGCGGGCGGCATACCTGGCAGGTCTGAAGGAAAAACATCAGGGAAATCACAAACGACGGGCACAGAATCGATAGAGGGAACCTCAGCACTGGAATCTCGAACATAAGCTAAATAAGCCAAACACCCCTTCTCGACCATACGCCAAGCCTTCACATACGATATAACACTGCGGGTAGAATGACCTGGAGTCCCTCTCCACTCTAAACGAGGCATACCCAGTAAAGCTAAGGTCACAGTCTTGGCATGGCAGTCCAAGATAGCGTGATAGGGTGATAACCAGTCCATCCCCAATATAATATCAAAGTCGACCATATCTAAAAGCAACAAATCTACACGAGTCTCCAAACCCCCAATCACCACAACACAAGAACGATGGACTCGATCGACCACAATGGAATCACCCACCGGTGTAGACACATAAACAGGAATACCCAATGCATCACTAGGCATGATCAAATACGGGGCAAAATAGGATGACACATACGAATACGTAGACCCCGGATCAAACAACACTGAAGCATTTCTATCACAAACCAGAACCGTACCTGTAATAACCGCATCTGAAGCCTCTGCCTCGGGCCTAGCCTGAAGAGCATAACATCAGGACTGGGCCCCACCACTCTGATCTACCTCTCTGGGACGGCCTACTGCTGGCTGGCCTCCATCTCTGGAGGTCTGGGCTCCACCTCTATGACCTCTACCTCCACCTCTAGTGCCTCTACCCCCGCCTCTAGCTGGTTGGGCGGCCTGTGGAACATCTGGTGCCTGAATCATAGGAGGGGGACCTGCTGCTGCAACTGAGTACCCTTCAACCTCGGACAAGCCCTCCTGACGTGACCATACTCACCACACTTATAACATCCACCCGAATGTTGCGGCTGAGGAAACTGAGGCTGACCTTGGCGGCCTGAATGTCCACCCTGAAGCTCTGGAGCGGCGGTGCACTGATAGGAGCATATGGTGCACTGTAGGACTGCTGGTCAGAATACTGCCCGCGAAAACCACGGTCACCTGATGCACCATGGGAAACCTGGAGCGCTGACTGGAAGGGCCTAGGAGGATGACCCCTATCATGCGAATCTCTACCTCCAGATGAGGCACCACTGAATCGGCCTGACTGGCGGGGTCTCTTGTATGCCCTATAACCACCCCCTGTGACAATACCATCTCAATCCTCCGGGCCACATTGGCCGCCTCCTGAAAGGATATCTCGCTCCCAGCCTCTCTAGCCATCTGGAGACGAATAGGCTGAATGAGTCCATCAATAAACCGTCTCACTCTCTCCCTCTCAGTGGGAAGTATAACAAGAGCATGGCGAGCCAAATCAATAAACCTGGTCTCGTACTGGGTGACTGACATGGATCCCTGATGGAGACACTCGAACTGCCTCCGATAGGCCTCACGCTGTGTAACAGGGAGAAACTTCTCCAGAAATGTATGCGTGAACTGCTCCCAGGTCAAGGCTGGAGACCCTGCTGGTCTAGCTAAATAGAAATCTCTACACCAAGTCTTGGCGGGTCCAAATAGGCGAAATGCAGCGAAATCAACTCCATTGGACTCAACAATACCCATGTTCCGAAGAACCTCATGGCAGCTGTCCAAATAATCCTGAGGATCCTTGGTAGGTGCACCGCTGAAAGTAGCAGTGAAGAGCTTGGTGAACCTATCCAACCTCCATAAAGCATCGGCAGACATAGCTGCCCCATCACCGGCCTGGGCTACCACATCCAGCTGAGCTGCTCCAACTGGCTGAACTGCTGGAGTCTGAATCGGGGGAACTCCCTGCTCCGGAGTACGAGTAGCAGGAGTCCGGGCCCCTCCTCTAGCCTGAGAGACGGCTGGTGCTACAGGAAGTAAACTTACTCGAGTAACACTCTCCATGAGACCCACCAATCGGACCAGAGCGTCCTGAAGAACTGGGGTAGCAATAAACCCCTCTGGGACCTGAGCTGGGCCCACCGGAACTGCTGGGGTCGGAACCTCCTCGTCGAAGTCAACCTGAGGCTCCGCCACTGGTGCTGCTGCTCGGGGCTGAGCTCTGTCCCTACCTCGACCTCTGGCACGGCCTCGGCCTCTGCCCCTAGCGGGAGCTGCCTGGGGCTCGGACTGCTGATCGGAAGATGAGGAAGCGCGTGTTCTCGCCATCTACGAAAGAACAGAGTAGAAATTCAATTAGCGTTGAGAAACCAAACCGCATGACAAGAAAGAACAAAGGTGAGACTTTTCCTAACTCGGTAGCCTCTCGGGGATAAATACAGACGTCTCTGTACCGATCCCTCAGACTCTACTAAGCTTGTCTCTGAGTTGTGAGACGTATGCAACCTAGAGCTATGATACCAACTTTTCACGACCCGAAATCCCCACCCCCGGGAGTCGTGATGGCGCCTACTAGTGGGAGCTAGGCAAGCCAAGAAAAGTCGCCAACAATATCCTAACTCATTTTATCCATGATTAAACAATTTGAATTATAGAAGAACAAGCAATTAATATACTGCGATCAATAAAAGATAGCGGAAATCTGAACTGAAAATATAGCAACAACGTCTAAACATCAATACAAGCCTCAACCCAGCACCTGGTGTCACAACATTTCACGGACTATCTAAGAATGCTAAATACAAAGTCTGAAACAAAATGATAAAACTCTGTCTCGGTACAAGGGAAACAGGGCAGAAAGGGGATAAAAAGAGATGTCGGGCCTGCGGACGCCTACAGGACTACCTCGAGATCTCGTGGACTCAAGGACTGCTCCCTGGCCTACTGGCGCGCACCGTAAGCTGCTCCGACACCTGGATCTGTGCAAAAGAGCACAGAGTGTAGCATCAGCACAACCGATCCCATGTGCTGGTAAGTGTCTGGCCTAACCCCGGCGAGGTAGTGACGAGGCTAGTACCAGACACCAGACAAACCTGTGCAGTTATATAATATATCGCGGAAAAATAAACAAGTAATGAGCAGTTATAAGGGAAGGGGGTACATGCCTCGGGGAAACAGTTTAACTTAGCAGAAATTGAATAACATGTGAAGGAACAGTACAATGTCTAAAACCATATGATAGTACTGCTGTTGCGGCGCGCAACCCGATCCGTACTTTAACTATAACTGTTGCGGCGTGCAACCCGATCCAACAAATATAATATATACCTGTTGCGGCGTGCAACCCGATCCATTCAAATTTATGTTGCGGCGTGCAACCCGATCCACTATAGTGTATGTTGCGGCGTGCAACCCGTTCCAAATATACATAGCTTATCATAATCACAACCACAAACCTCGGTAGAGGATCAATCATAAAATACTCTATCCCGGCAAGGGAGAACCAACTATAACCAATCTCAATTCGGATTTTTAGCATTTCTATTATCACCGTTTCTAACTCATAGTTATCTTCCACAAAGAAAATAAGCTAAACCTTGCTCAACAACACAAGTCCACTTATTATTTCATCCATAGTATCATTCAAGAACACAAAATGTCAACTAAAGACTCACGGTCATGCTCGACACCGATGTATAGATACTCGTCACCATGCCTATACGTCGTACTCCACAAGAAACACATAGCAAATATGACTCAACTCCTAGTCCCTCAAGCTAAGGTTAAACCAAACACTTACCTCGATGTTTTGAATTTAACTCAAGCCTCAATTATACCTTTACCCCGTGATTTCACCTCCAATCCGCTCGAATCTAGTCACAAGTCATTTAATTACTTTAATAAACACTAAATGAATCAATTTGAATGCATAAAAATGAATTTTCCAAAGTCTTTCCCAAAAATTCCAAAATCGACCCCGGGCCCACTTGGTCAAAACCCGAGATTCGAACCAAAACCCGGTTACCCATTCCCCCACGAACCCAAATATGTGATTTGTTTTGAAATCGGACCTCAAATTGATGTCCAAATCCCCAATTTTAGAAAAACCTAGGTTCTACCCGAAACCCCCAATTTCACCCATGGAAATCTTTGATTTTAAGTTGAAAACATGTTAAATGATGTTAAAGATTGAAAGAAATGAGTAACAACCAACTTACTAATGATTTGGAAGAAGTCTTGTTCTTAGAAAATCGCCCAAAGAGGTTTGTGTTTTGAAAGAATATTAAAATGACTCAAAAATTCGGCTAAGTGTAAAATATGCAGGCCTCATATGTGGGAAATGCGAAGGTGGGTTCGCATTTGCGAACCCTGCAGGTTTGGGAAATGCGAAGGCGAGTTCACATATGCGAACTCTGAAGGATCTGGGGTGATTCGCATTTGCGACAGGCCCGACTTCGCATTTGCGGACCAAGAGGTCGCATTTGCGATCCCAGCTGGCTAGACCCCTTTTCGCATTTGTGATGTCAAGCTCGCATTTGCGATGGCAAGCTCGCATTTGCGAGCCCTGCTTCGCAAATGCGAAGATTGCAGGACTGGGAATATCAGATTTTCCCAAGGTTCAAAATGCACTCCGACACCTATCCAAAACTCACCCGAGCCCTCGGGGCTCCAAACCAAATATGCACACAACCTCATAAACATCCTACGGACTTATCCGCGCGATCAAATCGCCAAAACAACATCATATACATCGAATTAAGCCTCAAAATCCATGATTTCTTCCAAATTTTCATAAAACATCAAATTTCCATTTTAAGTCCAAAACACGTCAAACGACGTCCGTTTTCAACCAAACTTTTCAGAAAGCGCTTAAACCAGTACCGGGCGCCGGAACCAAAATACGGGCCCGATACCATAGTCTTTTAATCAAATTTCATTTCCAATTTTCCTTAATTATTTCCAGAAAACAATTTCACACTGAAATTCATTTCTCGGGCTTGGGACCTCGGAATTCGATTCCGGGCATACGCCAAAGTCCCATATTTTCCTACGGACCCTCCGGGACCGTCAAATCACGGGTCCGGGTCCGTTACCCAAAATGTTGACCGAAGTCAAATTTATTCATTTTAATATCAAAATTAAGCATTTTTCTCACAGAATTCATATTTAAGCTTTTCGGCTACGTGCCCGGACTGCGCACGCAAATCGAGGAAACCCTAAATGAGGTTTTCAAGGCCTCGGAAGTACAGAATGGGTAAGAAAACAGGTGATGACCCTTTGGGTCGTCACAAAACCATACAAATTCTCGATTACTAAGGGCATGGAACCATTTTGTTTCATTGTCCCAGGCAGAGTTTCTCTAAAGGTAGTGCTGAATATTAATATTGTTACACTAACATTAGTTGAAATAACACGGACCATTGATCTATAAAATTTAAACATAAATACTACGTCAATATAAAAGACTGTGATATCCAAAACCAAAAACTATGACGAAATATAAAAAGTACGACACAAAAATAATCACAATAGAAGTTAAAATGTCATTATTTTTCTCTCTGATTCATACATGACCCTAAAGCATTACTCAATTGCGAAAAAAGGGAATAATAGAGATAATTAATAATACCTTTGGAGAAATTTGTTTCTTTCTACACCAATACCTTTAGATAACAATGAATTATGCGGAACAGTGATAACTTTAATAGGAATAAGTGGCTTACTCTTTTCCTTCATAGAGTCATGCATTAAATCTGAATCCTATACAAACTGAAGAATTAAATAAGGAAGCATATTGTTTTGTTGTGAAAAACGGAATAGGCTACGAGGAAAAAGTAGGCGGTAGAGACCAAACCAAGAATTTAACCAAAATCGGCATATTGTTGTCCAACAAAAAGTAGGTTAGCAAGAAGAAGTATGCAGCGAGAAGTAGAGTCCAAAAAAAAGAATGTCCCAAAGTCGACTATGTAGCCTCAGTGTATGCCTAGTTTAAATGGAAAGAAAAATCAGCGATTTGCAATTATATCCTTAAATTATATTCTTAAATTATACAAATATTTAAGGTTATAAAAGTCGATCAATATTTCGAGGTTATTTCAGTCGTCCAACATTTAGCATAAATTATTTGTGCTTTTATAATAATATAGACTAGTCTATATATACGTGCCTCGCACATAAATATTTAGTCAGTTGTTTATATATGAAAGAGAAAAAATTAAATTTATTAATATAAATATATGAAAGAACAAGTTATGTGATTTACTAAAAGTTACATACAAGAAGGAAAAATCATTAAAAAGCAATTGTCCTTGTAAAACTACAACAATCTTTTAAATTGAAAATCAATGATATTAGCAACATAATAGTTGATTTCAAAACAAATGAAAATTATAATTAAAGCATGCTTTAAAAATCAATCATACTTTTTTTTAAAATAAAAAAAAATTACAAATCCAAGACACTCTCTCGACTACGGGTTTTATACAATGGGAAGAAAAGAGTTTGAAAAATCTATGTCTCACATACTAATTCACATCTGATTTTAATCTTGTAATAATAGAATTTGTTGCTTTTTATTCTTTAATAAATTCGCTCTGTTTCTAAAAAAAGTCTACAAACAATTGCTGCAAAAATAAATTTTTCTTGTTCGCGTAGATTATTTTTCCTTGTGTATCAATAATAAAAGAATAATTTAATTTTCACGGGTATGGAACTCGTGATAAAATTACTTTTATAAGTAATATAGGAATACAAATAGATAAATAAATAGATATCGATGTTGGCAATATTATATCTTATTATTTACATGTATAAGTACAAAAAAAAATTCGAGAAATAATGTGATCAACTTATTATACTATGGTGATCAAACATTATCTCAAAATTTAAATTGATAAATAATAAATATTCTCAATTTTTATTTAATAACTTTACATGAAGGAGTTCCAATTTGAAAAGGATGGCTTGCCTTTCACCAATAGGAAAAAGTAAGAGTTTGCGTTTTTAATGAATAAATTTTATATAGAGTTTCTTTAAATATGACATTGAGTCAGACTTCTATTCATAGAATAATATTGAATCCTATTTGAAGTTATCTTTAATAGAAGAATTTGAATCCCTGTGAATACACGGGTACACGGTAAATCTTAAATATTGCCATTCTATCCAATATGGAATAATATCTTTTAAAGAAATAATTTAATTTCAATGATATAAAAGCTTATTAGTATTTAGAATATTTTTGTTGTTCAAAATTTAATATGGAACATTCATACTTTTGGGCCAGTCTGGAGGACTTGAGGCCGGATTTTTGCCTATAGCTTGAGCACCGAGGTGCTGATAGTGTGAACAAGTATTTTTGAACTTATATGTTCGGTAGTGTCCCTATTAGTGGAAGTGACAGCTGGATGATTATGTGACGAGTATGTTAGTACTGCGAGATGTATCCATATGATTTGGAAGCGACGAGAAGGGTCTGCTTGAGGATAGAAGAACTATTAGGTGCTTGAATTCCATCTTGATTCGAGGTATAGCCCCGAGTTATGGGCGTGTGAAGAATCTTTTCATGTTTCCCAGTTGGGAGTGAAGTAAATTTCATGTTGCGGTATGAGTTCATACTCAGGAAGATCAAGTGACTGCATAATGCTTGTGACGGTGGAAGGTATACAGAAATATTAGTTGGAGGCAAAGCAGGTGGGTTATCTCATGTGGAGTGTTCTAAGGTTGTGTGATCCTTATGTTGTCTATTGGAAGATCTCATTTACAAGTGAAGAATATGTGTTGAAATCTAAATTGGGTCGCCTAGAGAGTGGGCTTAACTGTTCATGGTTGTTCATTTTGGATGCAGTCTTTTATCTTCAAAGAGAATAATTTAAAAAATGGATTAAGATCATGTGTTATCTCCAGATGTTCTTCTCCTAAGCCCCTAGCTATTAATATTTTAGAGTATTAAATATCATGCCGTTAATCAAGGAAATGTAAAGCACAAGTAAGAGTAGATATATTTCTTCACCCTCCCTCTATCCATCAAGGATGCATACAAGAGAAAGTCACCTGAAATTGTGTGCTTGCATCTGTATGGCCAAAGACTTCATCTCTGGAAAAGGCGATCCAAAATGGGAAGAAAAGAACCAATCCAGTTATTAGAAACTACCACTATAACTTAACAAGACTGTGTCGCATTATGGATTGTCGTGAGTTAAGAGAAGCTTGAATTTCGAGTTGAAGTTGTTGCGTAAGATTGTAGTCATTGGGAAGCTATACGTTGGCTCACTCTTCTTTCTTTTGGCATGATGTACAAACAACGTAACTATAATACTGTTACTTCAAAATGAACTTTTTTCTCAAAATTAAAGCTTGTGAACCTCATTGTTTCATATTGTTATAGTTCATTCCTCTTATTGTTCTTTGTCGGGATCACTTCCCGGCTTGATAGCATCTTGAATCGTATGTCTTCTTATGATCTTTATTGACTCTTGGATAATTGATACAGACACAATTACACAACAAAAATCGGAGGATAACGACCTTGAGTCACTCCGATTGAGTCCATAAGGCCCTTCAGAGTCATTGTTTAATGTGGTTACATATTTATTAAGTAAAAAGTCAGTAATAAACCAGGTCTTTTCTATTAAACTAAATGATCTGATATATTCAAACAATTAAATTCCATGAAGGTAAATATTCCATTATACATAAATAAAAATCGAATAATAACTACCCAAAATATTCAAAAAGTTTAACAACCTAAGTGCTTTTAAGAGTGTTATGCGCGCAAAATAATAATTTAGTAGCTTCTTTTCTAACTGATAATGCACTTTCTAAAATGTGAAATCAACAAATCAGTTCAACTTAGGAATTCCTATTTCAAGCTGGAAATGTTGATGCATGTTCAAGGAAACAAAAAACTGAGTGGACTCTTTCCTCTTGAAAGAAGAAAGGCAATGGATATTTAAGAGTATACAGAGAGAGAGAGAGAGAGATTGGATGGGAAAGTGGGATCCACATGGGATCTGGTTGATTGGGACTGTCAAAAAATAAAGTGATCCCATGATATAAGCATAGGGGCAAATAAGTAAACACGATCAAAATTTTACACTGATGCTATAGTAAAGTTCTTTTTCAACCAATAACACTTGCTCCATTCTAATATATTTACAAAGAAGTCCTCCTGGGCCCAAATTAAAAAGCTAAGATACACGTGATAACAGTTTAGCAAACATGGAACACCAGCTTTTAAGCATACAACTTATATGCAGACACGTTGACCCTAAGCTGCTCTCGTTAGTGGTTTCTATAATAAAAGTAGTAATATAATAAAATAAAAAGTAGTAATAAGTATATATATATATATATATATATATATATATATATATATATATATATATATATTACTACTTTTTTGATGATTTTTTGGACAAAAAGTACATTTTTAATGTTAAAAAAAAAAGTTACACAAATAGGCACTTCGCAGTACTATACTGCGAATTGGCTTAACGAAAATTTAGCCGTTAAGTCAATTCGCAATATAGTACTGCGAAGTAATAAAAGATTATTACTTTTTTGCGATTCGCAGTAATACACTGCGAATTGCTTAAAAATGGGCCCAGCTTTATTTTCAAAAGGCATTTTGCAGTATTATACTGCGAATTACTAATTCGCAGTATAATACTGCGAATTGCCTTTTGAAAATATAACCCTTCTTCTTCCTTGAACCGACAGAAACAATCCCCACACCATTAAAATAGTCCCCTGCTCCAAATCTGGTCCCCCACCCCCCGTGAATTTAAAAAAAAAAATTCGGCCCCACCCGTCACCTAAAGAGCAAGGAGTGTAGGTCCCAGGCACAAGACAAACTTTGGATTCCTTCTTTCGAGTGTAAAAATTCCATTTCAATCAAATTCAAAAAACTTAAATCGAGGTATTTCGGTATTATTTATGTCGAAGCTCGTATATTACATGCATATTTGTATTCTTTAATGTGTTTCCATGTTAATTTGTGTTATGTTTGTGTTTAAATTTTTATCTTATTTNACTGCGAATTAATTATTTTGTCTCGCCTATAAATAACGGGCTCATTGTAGTTATTTTGTATGCTCAAAATTTACTAAAAACAGATATTTCATTAAAAGTAAGGTTTTTTTTACTAAAAGCAAATATTTCTTTATATGGCTCAACCTCTTCGTCCACCACAGTGCTACTGTGGAAAATTATGCATGATGCAAAGTTGTTGGGATGGTGGTGAAGCTGGACGCCGCTACTGGCACTGTATGAACCAGTTTTACAACGTTCCCGGCGAACCTATTTGTGAGTTTGAGGAATGGGTTGATGAACTATGTTATCAGGAATACTACGAAGAAAAACTGCAGTTTCTTCATAATATGTGTTTACGCCAATAGGAAACACAAAGCGAAAGCGATAGAATTATTGCAGAAATGAGGGCGAAACTGAAGGAGGTGGGAGAAGAAAAATGGAAAGCACAATGGAATTGTGAAGCACAAAATGAACGTAAAAAAAATATAAACGGGAACTTGCGGAGGTGAATGCGAAACTGAAAGAGGTAGAAGAAGAAAAAGAACAACTGGAAGAACGATTTAAGTGGTTGGAGTGGAGTAGTAAAGTCGGACGAACCCGGGACTTAGTACATTTGGCTATGTATGTGTTTAGTGTATTTTTCATATTTCATTGTAGTTTTTATTATGTTGCCTGCTACGTTTGTGTTTGTGCTGTAGTAATGTTTTCCTGTTTATTGTACTAATTTTATTTAATTGAAGTGAAGTTAGTTTAAGTGCTTGTGTTGTTATATGAAACTATCAAACCACGCTTTACATATTACATTTTCCTGCAATTAAACAGCTTTTTCTTCACTCATTCCAGATTGTCGAACATAATTTTATTTGATATATATTGCAACATACACAAGTACAAACACGTATTACAAAAAACAATACCAAAACAAAAGACTAGGGGTATCCTTGATAGTTGGGTACATTCGACGAACTTGCACCAGGAGCCGGATTACCACCGCCACGCACACCACCTGAAGGACATTTACGACGGTCGTGTCCTGCTTGTGAGCATATGCCACATTTACGCGCATAAACGGTGTCACCAACATCCATTTGGTTCTGTATACGCGTTCTCTTTTGCACTTGCAGCTTGCGCAAATAGTCCTTGTTACATACCATCTTAAAAGGTTTCGGCGGCCAATAATGCTCAGCACCTAATGGATGCAACTTCCCACTATACGTGTCTACGTATGCAGCAATACTGTATTGCCTATCAATATAGTTTGTTGCCCCATATCCAACTTGTTGAAAGCACTTCAACGCATGTGCGCACGGCATGTGGTAGATGGTCCATTTCCCACATGAACATAACCTTCTATTTTCATTCACCGTCTGTAGATTATTCCCACGGTGTCCGCGGATAGCGGTCTTAACTTCAAAAACACCCCGTTCATGATCGTACTGAATAAATGAATGCCACTGTGCTCGCCTCCTGGACCTTTCAAATCTTCTCATGGGTATTGGCATAAATTCAACACCCCTGTCCATCAATGCCGCAGCTGCATGGCTTTCAACAAACCTCTCCGCACTCTGTTTGAATGTCATGCGGACCATGGCAGTGACAGGCAGTCCACGGGCAGACTTCAACAAGCCGTTGAATNTTAATGATAACTCGGTGCTACCGGGCCTCAAAAATCAAGCCTGGAACCCATACATAATTATTCAGTCAATACTAATAATAACTTAATATTATTTAATTTATTAAGCTAACAAAATTGTAAAAATATTAAAATTGACACACATAAACATTAAGCATAACTCTGTGCTACCGGGCCTCAAAAATCAAGCATGGAACCCATACATAATTATTCAGTCCAATACTAATAATAACTTAATATTATTTAATTTATTAAGCTAACAAAATTATAAAAATATTGAAATTGACACACATAATAATTAAGGATAACTCGGTGCTACCGGGCCTCAAAAATCAAGCCATAATTATTCAGATTATTCAGTTCAATATTAAACATAATTAATTATTTAATTTATTAAGCTAATAAAATTGTAAAAATATTGAAATTGACACACATAATAATTAAGGATAACTCGGTGCTACCGGGCCTAAAAAATCGAGCCCGGAACCCATACATAATTATTCAGTCCAATACTAACATAATTAATTATTTAATTTATTAAGCTAACAAAATTGTAAAAATATTGAAATTGACACACATAATAATTAAGGATAACTCGGTGCTACCGGGCCTAAAAAATCAAGCCTGGAACCCATACATAATTATTCAATCCAATATTAAACATAATTAATTATTTAATTTATTAAACTAACAAACACAATTAATTTTGTTTAAATTATAGTAGACGACATGGCTTTTCCGCCGCCTGCGCATCCTGGACCTGCCGAGGATCAGCTGTTAGTGTTGCAGGGCGACCATAGGTCCTCCTACGTATGGGAGGGACAGCTATCGGAGCAGGCTCTCCGCCCCAGGAGACCTGATGATTTGTGGGAGTTCATGGCGGAGCATCCTCTCCATGCCCGCGTAGTCGCGCGCTTACAGGCTACGGGCTTTATACTATTTTTGATCTTGGATGGATGCAGCTCGATTGGTCTCTTATCACGGCGTTGGTAGAGCGGTGGCGACCGGAGACGCACAGTTTTTACTTGCCCACTGGAGAGGCCACCATCACGCTGCAGGATCTTCAGGTTTTGTACGGGATGCGCGTAGATGGACGCGCTGTGACACTGCCCCATTACATTAGATCCTTGACGCGCGCCCAGTTTTTGGATATGATGGGGCAGCTTATTGGTTTTAGACCAGAGGATGGCGCTGGGGGCAGTCGCGTTCTTTTGTCAGCCATTAGAGATCATATGGCCTTTCTGCACCCTGACATTACCTGGGAGACGGAGGATCTCCACATTTAGAGATACACGCGGTTGGCGCTGCTCCTGCTTTTCGGGTGTGTCTTGTTCACGAACACTTCGGGGAGTACTGTGAGTCTTCGCTTTCTCCATCATCTTCAGCGGCTGGATGATTTACCTCAGTACAGCTGGGGTGCTGCTGTTCTCGCATACCTGTATAGGAGCATGTGCCAGGCGAGCATGGGCCCAGCGGTGGACATATGTGGTTTTCTGCCTCTCCTACAGGTGACAACATTTTCGAATACTATGTTCATTATTCTGAATTCTATATGGTCGAAATGACTCATAAATTTTACATCAACCTTTTATCTTAGGTTTTGGCCTGGCAGCGATCATGCCGTTGCAGCCACCTCTACCACCACTTGTGCCCAGTCAGGCTTATCTATTTCTCCCTCTAGCTTCTAGGTGGATTCTCCGGCGTGGGAACTACCGAGGGAGCGATGCTCATTATAATCTCCCCCTTGTCAAGGATGTGTTAGATATGCTGGTGGACGGACAAGTAAATATGTACCTACACTTGCGAATTAGTAATTGAGTTGTGTTGCGCATACTCACTTTTATGTTATTATTTGGTAGTTCATCTGGACACCATACAGTGACGAGTTGCTAGCTCAGCTGCCTGATATTTGCTCAGCCGACAGACTACTTTGGAGCACCTCCGTCCCGATGATCTTCTTCGATCAGGTTGAGTATCATGCCACAAAGCGTGTGCTTCGCCAGTTTCAGCGTCCCCAGCCTATAATGGGGGAGCCTCGATGGGAGGCTACACACTATCAGCGGAACGACCGTGCCAGGGTGGACGTTACATATATGGCATGGCTAGAGCAGCATGTCCATACTTGGGAGGAGCGAGGTCACCGTATTCCGCCAGCACCTACATTTACGCAGGAGGCCACCATTCATCTGTATGCGTCATGGTACCGCCGTCACACCCGACGGATGATCGGGAACCCCATTCATGTGCTTGGCGATCGCTACAGACCATACGCCGGGAGGCACGAGGCACTGGTATGTTTTTGTGGCTTATTAATATTTTATAATTGTGATATAGCGTTATTTAATTAATATTTTAAATGTTTCACAAGCTATTGGGACTCATAGCCTCTACCAGTTAGGCCAGGAGATGCAGCAGCATGACGACAATCCTGCACTCGTTAACTATGGCCGGCGGGTGGAACAGCTGGCTCGTCGGACCCTGCTTCAGGCGAGAGATGCCGCGAGGTTGGACCACGAGGCTCAGTATGCGGCGCCAGAGGACTACCATCGGGGTAGGGGTGTCCCACGAGGCAGGGGTAGGGCACGAGAGAGGGGTACCCCACGAGGCAGGGGTGCGCCACGGGGTCGCGGGGGTCGTAGGGGACGGCGAGGAGGTGGTCCCCAGCAAAAGGGCTATGAGGCACTTCTTGGCCCACCTGTTGAGGGACATGATGGGGATTTTGGAGATGAGGCTCTTGGAGATGTATCAGCCGGGTTATGGACCTCGGGTCGATGAGCCATCCAGCAGCATGCCGTCGTACAGCCTTCAACTATCTCTGCCAGTATCGCAGGTCACACCATCAGGAGCATTGTCGATCACGGGTACATTCGACGGGGATGTAGACCAGTACTTTGCATGCCCATCTACCGCAGCTGAGGATCGGCCCACCCGGGGCGTTGATGGCGGGCGCAGGTTGAGTTATGCCTCATCCCCGGCGGTTGATGCGGATCTACCACAGGCGCAGGTATGTTTGTATTACTTTAAATTTCAAAGTTGTTTTCTTTTCCTTAATGAGCTGACATTAATTATTTTTTAACTTTCTTATGAAGGTTTCGTCTCAGCCCATCTTCGAGGCCACTACATGTTTTGATGAGGACACCACGGATGCATATACTCAGGCGGCGGACGAGACCACGGTGAGAAAATGTTTTTTTGACTCTACACGTACAATACAAATATTCTTTTTAGGTTTGCTAAGATTACTACTTGTGTTGTAGGTTGCTGACGGCCCGACGACCTATTCTTCCGATCCTGCCAGCTGTGGTGTCGATGCTGCTGCACATCCTCACATAAAGAGGTGGCTTGATGACGATGATCCAGATAGTGTACCCGGGCGACAAGGGATGCGACTTAGGCCAGCAGCAGCACTGAAGCACACAGGCTGCAGGACTTACTGATTTACATGTATTTTTACTTTGTGTAAATAGTACATTATGTAATTAATGGTAACAATTATCTTTTAACAACAATTTTATTTTAATTGCGTTTGAACATCAATTTTACTTAAACAGTACAACACTAACACAAACCTTGCAAACCTAAAACGTAGTACTATACTGCGAATGAAGTATTAAATTTTTAACGACAAGACAACTCCATAAAACGTAGAACTATAATGCGAATTAATTATTAAATTTATATGCAAGAAACCAGCTTTTTTTACATAATTTACATCTTTTTCAGAACGACAAGACAACTCAAAAAAATGCAGCACTATACTGCGAATTCATGATTAAATTTTTCTGCAAGAAACCAGCTTTTTTCATATAATTTACATCTTTTTCAGAACGACAAGACAACTCAATAACACGCAGTACTATACTGCGAATTAATTATTAACTTTTTCTGCAAGACAGCAGATTTTTTCACATGATTTTAATCTTTTTCAGAATGACAAGACAACTCAATAACACGCAGTACTATACTGCGAATTAATTAATTTGTCTCGCCTATAAATAACGGGCTTATTGTAGTTATTTGTATGCTTAAAATTTACTAAAAGCTGATATTTCATTAAAAGTAAGGTTTTTTACTAAGGTTTTTTAAAAGTAAGCTGATATGGCTCAACCTCTTCGTCCACCAAAGTGCTACTACGAAAAATCATGCATGATGCAAAATTGTTGGGAAGGTGGTGAAGTTGGATGCCGCTACTGGTGTTGTATGAACCAGTTTTACAAGGTTCCCAGCGAACCTATGTGTGAGTTTGAGGAATGGGTTGATGAACCATGTTACCAGGAGTGCTACAGATCACAACTGCAGTATCTGCATGATGCGTTATGGACAGAACAGGAACAACGAATGGAAAGCAATAGAATTATTGCAGAAATAAGGGAAAAACTGAAGGAGGTGGGAGAAGAAAATTGTCAAGCACAATAGAATTGTCAAGCACAAAAGGAACGTAAAAAAAAATATAAACGGGAACTTGCGGAGGTGAAGGCGAAACTGAAAGAGGTAGAAGAAGAAAAAGAACAACTGGAAGAAAGATTTAAGTGGTTGGAGCGAAGAATAAATGGCAACCGGGACTAAACAATCCCTACTATGTGTTTAGTGTACTTTTCATATTTCATGTATTTTTATTATGTTGGCCTGCTATGTTTGTGCTGTAGTAATGTTTTCCTTGTTTGTTGTTTTAAATTTTATTTTAATTAAGTGGACGTTAAGTTTAAGTGCTTGTGTTGTTATATGAAACTATCAAACCACGCTTTACATATTATATTTTCCTGCAATTAAACAGATTTTTCTCCACTCATTCCAAAATACACAAGTACAAACACGTATTACAAAAAAAAAATACCAAAACAAAAGACTAGGGGTATCCTTGATAGTTGGGTACATTCGACGAACTTGCACCAGGAGCCGGATTACCTGAAGGACATTTACGACGGTCGTGTCCTGTTTGAGAGCATATGCCACATTTATGCGCATAAACGGACTCACCAACATCCATTTGGTTCCGTATACGCGTTCTCTTTTGCACTTGCAGCTTGCGCAAATAGTCCTTGTTACATACCATCTTAAAAGGTTCCGGCGGCCAATGATGCTCAGCACCTAATGGATGCAACTTTCCACTATACGTGTCTACGTATGCAGCAACACTGTATTGCCTATCAATATAGTTTGTTGCCCCATATCCAACTTGTTGAAAACACTTCAACGCATGTGCGCACGGCATGTGGTAGATGGTCCATTTCCCACATGAACATAACCTTCTATTTTCATTCACCGTCTGTAGATTATTCCCACGGTGTCCGTGGATAGCGGTCTTAACTTCAAAAACACCCAGTTCATGATCGTACTGAAGAAATGAATGCCACTGTGCTCGCCTCCTGGACCTTTCAAATCTTCTCATGGGTATTGGCATAAATTCAACACCCCTGTCCATCAATGCCGATGCAGCTGTATGCCTTTCAACAAACCTCTCCACACTCTGTTTGAATGTCATGCGGACCATGGCAGTGACAGGCAGTCCACGGGCAGACTTCAACAAGCCGTTGAATGACCCCGACATGTTTGTAGTGAGGGCTCCCCATCGTCTGCCGCCATCAGCATGCAGTGTCCATATGTGAAGCTCATGTCGCATCAACCAAGTATAGGCTCGTGGATCTATCTGCCGGATCGCTTCCATGCGCCTCGTGAATTTGCACTGCTGGTGCTCAGTTGCAGCCATCCACATTAAGTCATGCAAGGCCTTGTCAGGAAATTTCTTCTGGAAATTGGCCTTCAGGTGCCTCACACAGTAACGGTGGTATGCATGTGGTTCATGCCATTCAGGCAAGTGACTTACAGAACTTAAAATACCACCATGCCGATCAGATATTAGACATATACCGAACGATGTTTGACAACGTGCTGCTTCAAGTGGTTCAAAAAAAGCGTCCACGTCTCTTCACTTTCGTTGGCACAAATGGCAAAAGCTAGTGGAAATATTTGTCCGTTGGCATCTACTGCAACTGCAATCAAAAGCTTAATATCATACTTTCCATAGACATGAGTATCGTCTATGGAAATTACAGGACGACAATGCACAAAACCATCAATTGCTGGTTTAAATGACCAAAACACATAGTTGAAAATATATTCCGGTCTGTCCGGACTCCGCTCACGCCTTCATTCAACAACAGTCCCGGGGTTAAAGTGTTGCAGTGCGGCCATGTACCTGGGCAGATTTGAAAAAGACTTATCCCAGTCGCCATAAATAAGTTCAAAGGCACGTTTGCGACCGAGATATGCCTTTCTTTTGGTTATAGTACAACCATACTCCCGGTGGACGGCTGTAATACACTCTTTAATCTTGAACCTAATGGATACTTCCGAAAATGGAATCAAGACAAGGGAATCAAGTCCACATCCAAGTTGAAGTGATTCTCATTGAATGTGTCCATTTCACATCTGTCCTCGCTAATAAATTTACCCACTTTCCACAAACCTGATTTCTTCTTGGTGGCACGCAACATCCAGTGACAACCCATAAACCACCTACGGCATACAACATTGTATTTCTCTGTAGTTGACTCACTTACCGTCATCTCACGGCACTCTCTTATACTGTAGATTTTTACAGCCCTAATTAGGCGAGCTTTATCGGGGAAATACATGCCCTTTGTCAGAATAGCTGGTCTAGACTCATCCCACATCGCTGACGGAATTTCGTCATCATCCCTTGTGAGGGCATCCACGTTCGGCATGCTTGGCAAATTATCAGTAGGGAATATTCCGCTCATGAAATGGCACGTGGGACTCGTACACTCTTGGTCTAGCGGGAGGTGGAGGAACATGCTCCTCATCAGCTTAGGTTCAACATTCACTTCCTCCTCCTCATCATCACCCTCATCATGGAAGGGTGTGTCATCCCCAGACTCATCCGCATTGTTGTCATAATCAGTATTATCTTCCTCACTCTGCGCATCTGCCAAATCGCAAGTAAATACGTCGTCTATGGGCAACTGTGTGAGGTCAGGAGCTTCAAGAAGCTCGTTTTCACTGCACAAAAAGAACAAAAAGATAAGTTACCCAAAACTCCGGAAAAATACTTTAGATATAGCTATATCACTTTACTTACAAATCGTACTGTCTTGACGTTTCATGATGGATATTTTCTTGTTGGTGATGACTCCCGGATGGACCACCGTGGTCCAATACTCTAGAACTACGCATATTCCAACTAGGGGCGGGGTCATAACTTGTAAAATTCGTATCCGGAAGGTACCCCCTATGAAAAATATGAGTGTTAATACAAATCCAATTAAAACATAAAATAAACATCGCTAAAGAGTAGTAAAATTGAAGTTTACCAGTCGTCTTGTTGATTATATAAAGTCGAAAAATTATTTTGTGGCCGCTCATTCGCCGGTGGTGACAAGTTTAAATCAAGGCAAGCTCTTTCATCAGCAATCTGTCCGGCAAATACTGCTCCAGAATAACCACCCGATGACCGGGGGTTATCCCTACTACGCACTCCCTCATTATTGGGAACGTCTTCCACGTTGACGTACATTTCCAATAATTTTATTACAATAAATTCCCTATATTCATCCGGAATCCGCAAAAAATCTCTAAGAGTTTCATCATCCTCGATGTTAAACTCAGAATAATAAGCAAAGCCCTGCGGAGTCATTGAATACGGAAATCTACCGGTTACTTTAAGTTTAACCGAACGCCTCCTCTCACTCATTTTTTTACGTAACAACGATACCAATGTATCGTACTCCATAGTAAGCGGCAATTTAACATGACACTGTGGAGGTGAGCTATACCTCACAGAGTTATTCTCCATCACAACCTCACCCCCAATATAATGGAACCCTTATTTTTGGCTCTTCAGACATTGTACAAAAATAATTGATAAGAATAAGAGAAAAGTATGAACGGAAGTTTGAGTTTGTATTGAATGAATTTTCATAAAACTGAAACGCCTTTAAATAAGGCAAGGTGCAGAATTTTTTTTAAGTACTTCGCAGTACAATACTACGTTTTATATGTTTGAATTATTGTTATGTCAGTTAATTATTGGTGGGGGCCAAATTAATATAAAAAAATACCTAATTCGCAGTATAATACTGCGAATTAGCTAAATTTTTTTTTTTTTTATGATTCGCAGTAGAGTACTGCGAATTAATTAATTTTTTTTTAATTAATTCGCAGTACTATACTGCGAATTGACTTAACGGTTAAATTTTCGTTAAGCCAATTCGTAGTATAGTACTGCGAAGTACCTATTTGTGTATCTTTTTTTTTAGCATTAAAAATGTGCTTTTTGTCCAAAAAAGCATCAAAAAAATTTCGGAATATATATATATATATATATAAAGACCAGAAGAGACAAAGAAAAGTTGAAGAGGAATGAGAAAGGTCTGAAAATCGGAAGAAAGAGCAGTATGAACCTTCTTCATATTTGACTCCCCTCCATTTCTCATTCTCTCAATTTCCCCAAGTTCCTATTTAGATTTATGATACTTGTCCTCTTTGCATATTAATGGTCCAGATTTAATTAACTATCAAAAAATCTTAATCATGGTTAATAAGGTTGATATTACCATTATTTTAGGAAATATACTCTAGAACTTTAGTAAGAAATCATTATCTCCAAAAATATTATTAAAGTATTCGCCTAACAAAATATGGGAATGCTGTTTTTTTTTTTTTTGGCTATTGATAAATACGTTTCAACTTCATATTTGTTCCCTGTTAAATGGGTGACTTCATGTCTTCCATTCAGCTTCTGCTAGTGGAAAAACTAGTTACCTTAAGATTTTTTTATCCAATAATGTACAACTGTTAAGAAAGTTTCTCAACAAAAACAAAAACAAATAGAGGCGATAATGTCAAATTTTAGATATATATTGCAGCAATTTATTCCGCCTTTTTCTTTTGTGTGTGGTTAAAATCTACGCCGAGTAGGCAAATAAGTTACATATTATCTTCATTTAGTCTGTGTATTCTTAATATTATTTTTGGAGATGAAGATTTCATACTAAAGTTAGAGAGTATTTTTTTTTCCTAAAATAAAGGCATGTTAACCATGATTAAGACTATTTGATATTTAAATAAATCTGGACCATTAATATGTAAAGAGGACAAGTGTCATAAATCTAAATAAGAACTTGGGGGAATTGAGAGAATGAGAAATGGAGGGGAGTCAAATCCACCTTCTTCTGAGTTGAGCTCCATATATGGACGTGACAGAGATTGAAAAATCGAAGGTAACACGTGTGTAGAAAGCTAAAATAGTTGAAATTTCCAAGCTATCCCTACGACCCCAAGCTCCTCTCACTAGCTGTTTCTATAATAGTAGTAAAGTAAAGTAAAATAAAGTAAAGTAATATATATATATATATATATATATATATATATATATATACTAGAGGGAGGTTGCCCGTGCAAATGCACGGGCTCAACATATGAAGTGTTCAACTTCCNTATATATATATATATATATATATATACTAGAGGGTTCATCATCTGGTGAGGCCTCTTACAGCTCGGGAAACTGAAGTGCAACAGTACTATATATATATATATATATATATATACTAGAGGGTTCATCATCTGGTGAGGCCTCTTACAGCTCGGGAAACTGAAGTGCAACAGTACTATTTGTTATTCATTGCATGTTCCACGAGGAAGAAATGTCGATAGCATAGCCATGCTGCAGTTGGATTTGGAGTACTCTTGAATATAGGGTTTGTCTTTGTAGATTGCGTGTATTACTACTTAATAAGTAGACTACAATACAATGTGATGTGGTATTCACTCTTGTTGATATGGTAGTAAAGGGAACAATAAATGTCTCTGATTCTTGACGAATTTTGGTTTTCGTTAAACCTTGTGGTGTAAACATTTCATGTGTCAATTAGACAATCACATGGACTTGTCAAGTACGGTATTAACCGAGCATCCATAAACTTTTCAGAACGATGAAAAGAAATATACAGTAGAGCCCAAATAAGGCAAAACCATAAGAGTCAGCCATTCCATTGGCACAACATAAGCCACCATAATCAGAGAAATTGTTGGCCAGAAAAATTAACTCAGCTTGTCATCAATTGATCACCTCCTATTTAGATGTATTTAATACAAACAGTAGGCTTCATACATATTATACTCTGTAAATTTGTAAATTCCCAAAACGATGAAGAGAAATTAAATTAGAGTCAAATAAGGCAAAAACATAACAGCCAGCCTTTTAATAAAATAAAGTATTGAACCTCTCCAATTACAGTTACATGCTCTATTCACTTTTATTCATATGCGCTTAACATCCCTGAAGGATTATGTTTCAAAAAACTTATGCAATCTTTTTTATTCTGAATGTTAGTAATGTTTTAGTCAACTAACTTGTGGTCTGACAATAATTTTCATTAGGGAATATTATCCCCGTGCAAATTCAGCAAGTCGACAAAATTAATTTGCCAATCTCCTTTTATGCCACGGTTCACAGCGACAAAACCAAACCCCTTGAACACTTCAACAACCGAAATCCCAAATCATACCAATTTCCCAAGTCATAATCCAAATCAACTCTGAAATTTTTTTTAGCAAAACTAAGTCTGACCTCACATGGAAGTATTAATATGCAGCGCTAACACGGGAACAGCAGTAGGAAGAATAATAAACGACCAAGCAGGCGCAAAGAGAAAATCAAACAGGGCAAAATAGAGTAAGGAAGAAGATTCACAATATAATCAGAAGAGCGCAGAGCAAAGCTCAGTGAAAACCTGGATAAAGAAAGTGAAGTTCCCTTTTTAGGGATATACTCGCATACCACGTGTGACTGTTAGGTTAAAAAATAATTGTAATTTTCCCAAAATAACCCTGACGACCCCAAGCTTATTAATAGTATGTCCCTTATTAATAGTAGGAATAGGAATATATGTTCCAGGTTTTTAGAATTGCAGATTTCATCCATGAGTGTGTGAGTCTGGAAAAAATTAAAAAGAAAGCACGTCAATCCCTTTGATGATATCGCAATAAAGCCTTAAGGAATTGTGAACTCTAACTTTTGAATATATTATGCCTTTTTCATTAGTGGTACAATTGTAGTTCGTTTATCCTTATACTGTTGAATTTATAAGCTCCAAGTGATATGGACTAATAGATTAATTGTACAACATTGATTATCTTACTTTATTTTTGATGCATAACTTAAATAGTAGTTGTCGAATTTGTGGACAAACAATTGCACTTTTTCTTACCAAGAAGATGTGTTGGACTTCTAATACCAATCAAGTTTTGGCTACTAAATTATTTTTGTCACATAATACCAATAAAATAATAGTAATATATACTATATTAATTTATGTTAGTATTAGGCAGTGAAGAGGAAGAAAAGTATTTAATTTTCATGGCTGATAAAGCAATATATTTCAAATTAATTGTCATCTTCAAGCAGAAAGAAAATATATTTATAGCCAGTGTCAATTGTTGAAGTAGATATTTGAAATGTTCCTATCTCGAAGAATGCCATAAACTTATTATCTTGGCACAAATTCATAATCCAACAAGACAGTTAAAAAAGTAGTGCAATCGCATCTATTATATTATATACTTGGCACAGGTGTTTGTAAAAAGGAAGAACGAGAACAAACTTTTGCAAAATTTTCACCACTGTTTTATTTCAGAAAATTAATTTTCACCACTTTTTCTTACCAAGAAGATGTAAACCATATGTCAGACTATAATGTGCTATTAAACCCATGACAATTATACCCAGCTATCTCTTCTAGATTTACCTATACTTTCTAATTGTTTAGAATATTTGAAGGACGAAGAGAATGCACTAATAGCCATACCAATTGTACCCGGCTATCTCTTCTTCTTCATCATGTGGAACATTCACCTGAGGTGGGATTATTTCTGGATTACTGACATTGTTTTGTTGGGCTGGGGGGTCTTCCCCTTGGTTTGCCGGCCATCTTTCCACCAAAATAATTTCTTTTTCCTCAACTTCTTCGTCTTCGTTTTCTTGGTCACAATCAGCAGCACCATCGTTGATAGTATTATTTTTTCTATTTTCTTTGTAGTAGTTCTCTTGAAGTTTCTCAAGACAAGTCTGATACAAAGGACACCATAACTTCCTCATTGCTGGAGTTTTTGTTGAAACTGTCACCATATCCCTACAAAATTCAAAATTCACTAAAGCTTTGATTTCTTAATTTATGTATAAAACCTAATGATCAAACGTTTCAGCCACTAAACATTGATTTCATATATAATTTCTCTATAAAAAAAAACTAATGATCAAACGTTCACATTCTAAGAAATTGAACATATTTACCTGAAGCTTCTTGCTATTGCCCCAAGATTCCACATTGTTAATTTTTGATTTCTTCTTTCACCGATTTTTTGTTTTCCTTTTCTGATATCTTCTTTAACTAGCTTCTTTATATAGAGTATCTTTTCCGTTAGCAACTGTTTTGAGGGGCAACGGTTTTCTTTTTTTATTCTTTGTATATTATATATATAT